>NC_087386.1:5653565-5953565 GCF_963675165.1 Halichondria panicea
CCACGACTGCCTGGAGCACTGAGATGGATGGAGGCAGCTGGCTGAGAATGCCTGAGGCCAGACAGAAGGCCTGGTGGGACGCACACGCAGCCAGGACACGCACTGACAGTTTCAGCTGATGCTTCTCGTAGTCTATCCCTGAGTCTAAGAGGACCAATAGAGACTTGATTAGAAGAGTGTACCCACGGCTGTCGGGAGGGGACCCTTTGGGGGGCTCCATCGTCAGCACTATTCTGCAGGCCTGGGGGAAGGGGGGTTGATTTAGGAATATAATTTTGGTGAAATATATTTGTGTATAATGTATTTTGACGTACTTCTATATGGATACTACTACACAGGAGATGTATGTACATGTACAGTAATAAATTATACAACATAAAAAATTATGATGTATTAGAAGGTGCCTAACCTCATCGTCAACTGTTTGTATTTCAATTGACTCCGCCTCCTCCGTGATAATGACTCCACCCATTGGACGAACATTGTAGAACTTTGGGTCAATCCTTTCCTCACCCTCATTTTTATACTTGGTTGAAGAAGATGGTTTCGACAGTATGGTTGCGTACTGGAGCTGTAGCTCACTGGCGTAGAACTTGGTGCAGCTGGGGGTGGAGCTAGTGGGTGTGTCCTCGTCCGCCCTACTGATCACTGGTTTGCAGAATGAGAACAGATTATTGTTGACCTGGAATCAAAATACAGAAGCATAAACTCATGGAGTGCAGACAAAAACAGAAAATGATATATTCCTATGTATGCATCTATATGTACGGGCAGTATTATAATTATATATTAAAATTTGCTGGAAGAGATTGTGGAAGCAATATAGTTCAGACTTGCTGTAGTGTATACCAAGTCAGAGTGGAGTTGCTGGCATATTGCTGTCAGCCTCACTAGTATGCACACGGCCATGGGGGAGGCCAGTACAAGGCAAGGAGGCTATAATTATAGTACACATGCTTCCTGTACAGAACACCTACATGTACATGCAGCTACACTGTTGTTATGCTACCAGTATGCAAGTACACGTTACACACACACACAAGACACGGTTACACTGACAACAAGGGTGCTTACCTGATCCATGAGCTCTGACACTGGCTCTGAGAACTGGAAGAGGAGGTAATCGAATAGAGTGAGGAGTCGACTGGTCATCAGTGATGATACACGCCCACCAGTCCTGGGAGGGAGGGCCAGGTAATCAATAATCTTAGCAAACCTATTTCAATTCTAGAATTCTTCCAACAAAAGTGTATGTACAAAATATACGACGTGACAGCTAGTTTCCCACTCTCCCCACTACTAGAGCTCTCTAGATTGTTAGAACTTGTAGACAACATGCCAGTCTACTGATCGAGACTCACTGTCTGGCATCAGCCACCCTGATGATGATGTGGGCACAGAGCACGAGGAGCTCCTTCCTCACGGGGGAGGGGAAGTTGTGCCACACCAACAAGAACAGCTGAAGGTATGTCACATCAAAGTCTGGGAGAGGGGCAGTGAATGTTTCGCTATTATTACAGAAGATCATGCACTATCCCACTAGTGTAAAGATTAAATATGTACATTTGTGCATTTTCCCATTCTCAATATACGTATATAACAAGAAAAGCTCACAAAACCACAGTGTGTTACGCACCTTCATTGGACTCGTCCTCAGACAAGCAAGCTTCTTCAATTGCCCTCAAAAATCTGAAAAGGAAAATACAAACCATTGAATCAATCCATCTCACCATGGTTACAATACAAACAAAAAAGCTTTATAAGTGACACACACGAGTTCATATAGCTACAGGAACACACCCCTTCCAGATGTTGATGGCGAGAGGATCCCCCTCAGGATGGTCTGCCCGTCCTCTGTACACCAACACTCTACCCAGTAGGGACAGACACGAGTGGGACACCTGCATGCAGTGAAGATTATAGTTATGTGTGTAATCACCGAAACATTTTATTACTATCACTCAATCCACACAACACACACTATCACCACCATCCACACACACTACCACCCACAACATCACACATGCACACAGCACACACTACCACCCACACACCATCACACCACGCACCTGTAGTGGCCAACACTTGGTATTGAGCTCCAACTCCCTCAGCAATAGTCCCTGCAAACCATCTCCTATAATACCTCTCATCACAAGGCTATGGAGCATCTCAAGCAGCTCTGACTGCAGCTGATCATTAGTCACAGAACGAAGCAGCCAAGCGAAACAAGACATGTGCTCGGCAGATAGCTTCTTGCGTACAAACTCTGTCACCTGACTATTCTGGCTACATAGTAAACCGGAGGATAAGCAAGACAATGTTTGCAGGGAAAGACGAAGATAGAAAGCAGGTTTTTTCTTCGATGGCTCCGCTTGTTGCAATGTTCCCTCATCTGATTTCCGTGGTATGTTACGAGGAGGTAGGCGTGGTGGGAGAGGGGGTGGAGGGGGAGGGGCTGCCGGGGTGGCAGGTGACGCTGTGTGACGAAGGAAATCGACCATATATGGAAAGAGGGGGTGGCCAGGCAACGGGTGGGGGAAGTCCAACGGCAGAGGCATAACTGTGGTGTGCGAAACAAAGAATTAGCGAGTGATTTTCTTATAAATACATACTCCATTCTAAATATTTGAACAAGCTCAGAATAGTGAATTTGTAATTTCGGGTTAATGCTCTAAATACGAAATAATTATAACCTGTTATATAAGGTAACAGTTAGGTCACATGACATCCTGACCACACCCACCTGATTCCTCATCCCCAGAAGAGAACTCCGAGTCAGCCAGGTCAGACTCCTGCAGTGTGTACACTCCCTCCACATCACCACTGGAGCTCACTGTGGAGTTGGAGGATGGGGAATATACTTCATCCTCGTCACCTTCCATGGGCGGGGCCAATAGTGACTCTGCCTTCTCTGATATCTTGGTTGATAGTGCCAGA
This sequence comes from Halichondria panicea, assembly GCF_963675165.1. Taxonomy (NCBI): domain Eukaryota; kingdom Metazoa; phylum Porifera; class Demospongiae; order Suberitida; family Halichondriidae; genus Halichondria; species Halichondria panicea. The sequence goes on from NC_087386.1 coordinate 5,656,503, forward strand.
CTGAGTCGCTGGGCGAGGCTCTCCTGTTTGTCTGTACGTGTTCGCACGAGCGTGTCTTGTTCTTTCTTAGACTGAGCTCGAGATGCCTCCATTAGCGATGTGGCCTGGGGGGACAAAAACATGCGCTTTTGTAAATTTACTATGGAATTGTTGTTAGGGAAGGCCTAGCTATATATAGGGTTTGCATCAGACAAGTCATGTGACATATCCCCATCGGTTCTCTTAGGCAGGGGAATCCAATGACATCATCGTTTGCTTAACATAAAATTATATACTCAAAAATGAAATGTTCGACCAGTGTACAATCACCATTAAAATACTACAGCTGCTATGTAATAGCAAGCTCTCATTCATGGCTGCATACTTGACAATACAATTACGAGAATACAACGCACGTACATTTACAAACAATGCTCACTAACACATAACTATGTTTGTACTACGTGTGGTTGACCTCTGACCTTCTTGTATGAGGCTAGTAGCACGGCTGGGAGCACGCTCAATAGAGGGGTGTGGGTGAGGAGCATCTCCACACGTTGCCAGCTGGTGTAGTTAGTGTTGAGGTCAAAGGTGAGAATCGTTAGTGCCTTCTCCTCCGTGGTAGTCTATACAGGCGGACATTTTATTCAAGCAGGAATTTAAATCTTGATTTATTATGCTCGAATGTTGGCACATTATGCTATAGACGAATTATCACAGTGATCTAGCTCATTCCACAATAATATGAGATTTTCATTTTCATTTCATAACATAACTGTACTCTATTGCCCCTCCCACAATCACACACATACATACGCCCACACCACCCACTCACCTCGCCATCTCTCAGTAACTCCTCACAGAGCAGCTGCAACCACTCGACAGCTGCCAACACGAGCTCTCCACACGGCACAGACAGTCGCACATGACCAAACAGCTTATTGCCTCCAGGCTCACTTCCTGTCCCACTTCCTGTCTGACCCAGTAGGGACCCTAACCCATTGAAGACGTGGTAGATGAACAGAGTGTTAACGTTCCAATAAAGGGGTGTGGTGTTGTGCAGAGCACCCAGGATGGACAACAGGCTCACATGAGCTTTGATCTGTGCATAGTAGTGTACATACTAGTTTATATTACGTGCTACCATTTCAATCGTGCTACGTGCCATTTCTATATATAATATTTTATATACAGATATAGAGTGGTCGTCAGTAGGAACAATTGATGAGATAATCACGCACAGCTGTGCTCATTATATCCTTAATTAATCATCATACGGCCAACACAGAATAATGAATATTCAACACTGCTAGACTATACTAACTAATTAACTCACGGCATTGCAGGTAATGGATGAGACGAGTGCCTTGACGGCCTGGAAAGGGGTGTGGCCAGCGGGCGGGGCACACGCTGATAAGTGAGAGTAGAGCTCGGCCAGAGAACTGACCACGACCTCGGTGTCAGCTGTTGATGCACTAGTACCTGCATCAAGACCATTACACACTGTAACAACCTTCATCACTATTACCATGCATAAACCTGTCTATTGTAGTCACCCTCTATAATACAGCTAGGTTAATGAGCTTCATAGCATGTGTTTGGACCTGTGTTAGCAGCCCACCCTCTATAATACAGCCAGGTTAATGGGGCCCAAAGTCTCCATTAACATTGACCTGTGTTAGCAGGCCACCCTCTACAAAATGTTTCACTGCACATAATGTATACAGTTCCTAAAACAGAAAACCAACCAATTGACTACACTGCTACACTGTCTACATGCAATCTAGTGTTCATAGCAACCACTATCACGTAGTTCATCAGCCACATCTGTTCTCTCCAGTATAAAGTCAGGAGACCGTCGTGATGTGTACTAATCATCATCTGAACCACACCCACTGACACACCCACTCACCCTCGTCAGCAGGCTGCACTGTCTTCTTGCCCAGTCCAGCGAGGCACACACATGCAGCAGTCGAGGCCTCAACACAACTGAATAGTAGCTGAGTCAGCGTATTTGGTCGAAGGTTGGAGCTATCGTTCACCAGAACAGGCAGTTGCACTATCAGTGAGACTGCCTCCACAGCACAGCTGCTCTCAACCAATCTGAGGGGACAGGTATGATAGTTTTACAGTATTTATTGAAAATGAAGGAGAACTTGTCAAAACTTTCTAGTTACACGAACATGTGTAGTACATTCCAAGAATATACACACACACTTCATGGACCATGCATTTTATGCACCCCTAATCCCCAATCAAGGTTGCTTCAAGTGATCATCATAATTATAATACAATGCACACATGCAGTTACATATGATTGTTGACATAAATGAACTTCTGTACAAGCATATGAAAGAATTAATGGCAACCCTACCTATTGACTAGCCCGGTCATGCCATTCTCCCCTGAGGAGCTCCAATAGTTCTTCTCCGCAGGTCGGAGTGCAGTGAGACCAGAACAGTAGTCCATGAGGATCAGCCCACCCCCCAACTCACACAGCGCCTCGGAGCACACCTGCAGGGATATCAGACCTTAATAATTATAGGGTCGACTTACATTAATATTTTACAGATTCAAGAACCCAAACAGGCAGACGTATGTAACGGGAAAAAATTTGGTAGAAGCTACAAACATAGAATCTTTTTAGAGAAAAATACTGTAAAACAAACTTGCTTATAAAAAAAAATTAATACTTCATGTACTTGTATAAGCCCAAAATTGTGTGAGTGTATAGCCCTTGCTAACTATATCCACAGCTGTCCTGCTATGCCTCCTTGTTGGCCTACCTGAGAGAAGAGGTCAGAGGTCGTGGGGTCCTTTTCCGACTGTGTCTTTGGTGAGAGGGAGGATTGTCTGAGCGGAGTGGTGAGGGTAGCAAAGAAGCTCTTGAGTGTGGACTGAGCAGAGTCCTTCGATTGAGGGGAGGGTTTGGTCTTGCTCTTAGTGGAGGCATCTTCTGGTAAGGTGCCTACAAGAGAGAGGGGATCTGGTGATACAACACTGGCATGGTTGACTAGTAGAGTGTGGTTAGTACTGACCACTGAGGGGATCACAAACACAACTGCCCACACACCACATCCTGCTGGTCACACAGGTCATACGCTCCATTTATTGAGCACTGACTAACAGTAGCTACGTTCACTTCAATGCATGAAGTATAGAACACATGCGCATCACTACTGAACTTTCTATTGTTCTTAACCAAACAATGACGGCTTATGTAGCACTCACATTATACTATAATCAATACAAGGCATTCACACAATGTGCTAACTATGATCAGCAGGGAATGTCAGTGTCAGTATGCACACACACATGCACATACTTATTCACCTTCTAGTATTCAAATTAAACTATAACACAAGCTGTGTTAAATATGATAAGCAAGGAATGCTAGTGCCAGTATTTACACACACACACACACACGCGCACACACACACACACACACACACACACACACTTTACCTTCAAGTTCTGCAATCTCTGCATCGAACTTGCTCTTCTTTAGCTGCTCAAAGAGGTAACTTCTGTCATTAGTGCTAAGAAATGAATGCCCATGACAAAACTCACTGAGAGCTTTGAACACAATCGAGTAATGGCTACCGCAATGTTGCAGTGAGTCCAGTAGAAACTTGAGCAAAGAGGTCACCCCAGTTACCACCACACTGCCATCAGCAAGATCTGTGGTGTGTGTGGATGAGGAAGAGAGTACTCTACTGTGGCCACATTGATAAGCTTTAGGTGTATAGATAAAGTATGGTCACACTAATCTGGGGGAGGTCATCTACCAATAAAAGAGAAAAGGTCATTTACATTCAAACTGCTGGGGTTGGGGGCTAAGGCATTTACGTTCTATCAAAAGAATTGCACATAAAACATAATCACTCAAACTTGTACCATTCACAAATGTGTACTTATACATTAGTAAATACCCGTAGATAAGTACGGAATAGCACATTTACAAATAACTATTTAGTAGTTGGTCGTACCTTTTTGCTTTAGTTGTGCGACTATCCGATCGCAGGAGAGTAACGCAAGACAGGCTGTTCCAACATGAAGCTTTTGAAACACAGTCGACCTACAAAACAATCAATATCAATTTATCGGCAACAATATCAAATTTTTCCCTTTCTCACATTTTTGCCAGCTTTTCACAGAACCCTGTCACTTTGAACAATTCCTCAGGGGCCTCAAGGTCAGCCAAGAGTCCAGAGGATACCTCATCATTGCTGGAAGCTTCTGCTTCACCTGCTTCTTCTTTTGACTCCATTTTTCTCAACAGAGAATAATAGATACACGTGGTTACGGAACATCGTATTATTAGAGAGCCTCCTGCGAGAAGATCGTGGTAAAGATAAGGGGGGCGTTCCGGAGAGTAAAATTGAAAAATTAAATGCACCAGCTTTGAAGTCTGCTAAAACCTAGTGACTATGGCTGCATCCTCTGAGGCCGTAGGAGCTGTTAGACAAGAGATCACCAGTCCAGGACCTCTCCATATGTCAGATCTTGACATGAGGTGTGTTGAATGATGCATTTGTGTGTGCAGTAAATCAAAACTGGCAGTCTAAGTTGAAGTTAAGTTGAGCATACGCGTACATGTCCTCCCTCACTGGTGCAGCCCTACTGGACCTCCAGTGCCACTACCCAGATTACTAGAGCCTCTCAAGCAACCCAAGAAGAAGAGAAAGAAGAGGAAAAGGGGAGAGCCCCTCTCATTATCAGAGCAGCCCCCCGAGTCGTTGCTAGGCGATGCTTTGAGAAACCAGCTGCGATCACGTCTCGACCCAATCTATAATCCACCTCCTGCGCAAACTAAGGGTGTGACCACACCCACTCTGGGCTCGGACAGTGAGAGGGAGCATGGTATGAGGGAGGAGGGGCTACTGTCGGAGGGAACAGCTGAGGAAGACCTGCCCACCCATGCACAGACAACTGAGGACGGTAAGAATAGTAAGTAATGATAAATTTGCAATCACCAAATTCCTGTGTTGTGAAAATCAAAATAATAGCTAGAGTAATGTTGTGTTCATACCACCATCACATTTATGCATTGATTCATAGCGTTCTTCCCTCCCCAACTTTCAGCCGTTTTGGTAGCTACCTTTAAGAGCTTGTAATTTAAGTTCAGATCAAAACTGATTGATGCTGTGTCTCTCTGTATGGTCTTTCCAATGCAAGTTCTGTGACAACTATAATTATAACTGTCATTAGTTACAGTATGGATTACTGTCATTCAGCTCCACCATTTTGTGTATGTTGTTCTCAGAGGGACCCCCTGGTGTGAGACAGCTGCCTGCCCTCCCCCCTGACACAGAGGACCCCCCACAGTCGTCATTAGCAGACCAGCTGGCCAGTGGGCGTATCACAGACACCATCGAACCAATGAATGGTAAGTTGGAGGTATTTAAGTAACTTCAGTTCTGAGAGTGTTCCTGTATTTCAGGTATCCAGGCATACTTGTCCGAGGAAGATGTTGTTGATGTGACGGCCGAAGATCATGTAACCCAAACTTTCACCCTCCCACACCCTCACCACGCCCACACAACTCACGATGATGATGTCATATTTGTAGAAAGAAGAGGTTTGTAAGAAATTGTCGTCTTTATTAATGTTGAAATTCCTCGTTCATTGAACTGCAGCACATATATTAGTGTTGTTCTCTTCCCTAGATGGGCGTGGCTTTGTAGCCCAAAGACGAGGGCAGTCAGATCCCTCACTGAGGAAGGGGGCGGGGCTAGCTTGGATGGACCGAGAAGTGACTAGTGGACAAGTCACCCTAGTGCGTTGAAGCCTCTAGCTGCATAGTGTGCACTTAATGTACAAATATTTCTTCTCCTTCAGTTTGTTCATAGTCAGGTACAGAAGGTCTCACTTTCTGCCCATGGTTTGTTAGCTGGTGAGTCTGTTATTTTGAACGGCCATAATTTTAGTTTTCCATTGGTCCAATATTCGTTAATTTTGTGATTCTGACAATCTTTATTTTATCTGAACAGCTAGTGTACAATGCCAATTAAGTATTTCCCTAGCAACTAATTAATCTCAGCTGTCTCTCTCCACTGCAGGCCTGGCTCTGTGGGACTGCGTGGTGGTCCATGTCCTGGCTGGACAGACTGACCGTCATGTCTCCTTACTCACAGCATATAACTCACTATCTCTACCCGTCCATGCCGTGTATCTCTTCCTCCTGCTCCTAGTCACCGTATCCCTCTGTGACAGGTGTGCAGGGGGGGCTGATAGATAGAGGGGAGTGGCCGGGGGATAATTATATTGGGGGGAGGTTGAACTACTTTCTTGTATTCTTAGTAGCAATCTCTCTTGTAGCAGCTGTGTGTTAGCTGGTAGATGTGAAGTTTATCTTTGTCTGTTTCGGGTGAATTTCTGCTCTATGGTTACGTATGTGCATGTTATCTGTGCAGACTTGACTTGGCTCGTATTGACAGACTGTGTCTGAAGAGCTTCATTTATCCCTCGCAACTTTTTGTCTTCATCGGTAAGTTGATTCACAATAACACACATGCAGTCATTGTAAAGATACGTACGTTCACTAATTATGCGCATGATAATTAAGCTAGCTACTCTCACATTAACAACAATTCCCCACTCTTTCCCCATACAAATGTTTGCGATTTTAAGTATAAGTCCACGGCCCTCACATCATTGTGTGTATCCCCATAGCTACTATCTCTGGTATCTCCCCTGCACAGCTCTCCTGCTGGTGCTGCTGGCTCTAGTGCTGACACTGAGTCTGACAGCCATTGATGAGAGGATCTCTCTGTACCCACTACTACCAACACTGTGGTAGGTGAACTGACCACCATTCATGTAGCTACGTACAGTGTGTTTGCATTGTAAGTCTGCATAACCTCTTTTCTTCACTAATTCACATTGAACATACACTGTATATGTAATTTATTGTACCATAAAAGATTATGTATCACTGTGTTATAGCTTTAGACCTACAAATGTATCCAAAAGCTACAGAATGTATGTTTTAGTTTCAAATTATCAGCTCTCAGAATTTACCCAGCAGACAATTCTCCACTTCAGGTTGGATATTCTGGAGGCTGTGAATGCGTCCTCGTCTCCATTGTCTGCCACCCACACAGTAGAGGGTGTGGTCTACATCCCGTCCTCTCCTAGTCCTGAGAGCAGTCTGGTGACTTCCTGGTTGAGTGTGGTCACTGTGAGGGCCGTGCTCTGTATAGGCAGCTGGCTGTTGACCGTCTGGGTTACTAGAACTGACAGACTGCAAGGTCAGCGGTGCACGTAGGAAGAGGTTTTGGGAAATTATTGGTAGGGGGGCTAAAATCATTGCACAGTTTTAAATCCTCTAGTTTGCCTACCTTAGAGAATGACTCTACTCATAATGTTAATAAAAAGTGCCTATTAAGTCTCACCCAAAAAATGTGCCTATTATGCTCAAAATTATGCCAGCATAATCTACCAGAGAGCTAGTTTTAGTATAAGACCACACCAATGCTGAAAGTTTACTGAAAAGTGTATGGGAAACCAGCTGGCTTGTTTCTGCGCCTGTAAGCTATGTGTGTGTATTTGTTTCATGCTCACCCTCTTTCCCTGCAGATTATCTCAGGAATATTGAATCTGACGACACAAGAAAAGTCGGCTGAATAGACTCCAATAAACTTAATTGCGTAATTGCATTTTCCAGTTATCACTTATAACTCTCCGTATTAACCACACAAATGATTATATTCTCAACATTTACTTTATATAACATAATTATCTGTTCCATATAATATTTCATTACCAGTGCCAGTATGCAAGTGTAACTATAGTAACAATTATCATTATAGATGTGCAAGTCAGCAAAAATAATAAATAAATATAGTTTTTGTCTCTACATAAAAAGTTTCCCAGGGTTCATGATGCCATTAGGGTCGAGTGTTCCTTTGATTTGCTTCATTAGCTCCACTCCTGTCCCCCCAAACTCCTCCATCAGTAACCCCCTCTTCCCGAGGCCAACACCGTGCTCCCCCGTGCAGGTACCCCCCACACGCATCGCTCGTCTGCACGGGGACACAAAGGCAATCATTAAGTGCAGAGAATTAATTAAACAGATGAATAATTATACTTTCTGTTTCTACACCACTAATAAAGTAAACGCAGTGCCATGGTGGTTCTGTACAGAGTCAAGATAGTGTGAGCAGGTGAGTGCATGGATATACACCAACTACCAGTACACGAACATTACGACTGTACAAATGAAATAATTGATCAGATTCACTACTGAAACATTATATGCTTAATAATTGTTAATATCACCTGATTACCAAAAGAAACCACTACACTAAGTCATACAACTATATACAGTAAATCCCTCACCTGGCCATTCTGACCACTACTTCATCAGCTGTTTGCTGCTCGTCTTTATTGTATGAGATGACAGCATGGAAGTTGCCGTCCCCCACATGACCAAATATGGGTGCTGCAGATACACACACACACACACACACACACACACACAGTGGGTGGGCATACGCTCACTCGGAACTTTTATAATGAATTAACTGCACCTTTAATCAATCCAGAACTGTTCAAATCTTCCCTTGTTTCCGTAACAACTTGAGGTAGCTTGGAGATCGGCACACACACGTCAGTAGTGAGGCACTGCACACAAGGAACAATGTCCATCACTATAACAACACAGTCAGCTCACATCTCTGCCTATAGACAGCTGTGCTTGTCCTGCATACAGCCACTCATGTCTCGCCCTCCATATTGTGTTCTTAGCTTCTTGCTCTCTCTCACAGGTGAACTGTACACAGCCATTCTCCTCAACTAGCTCCTCTGTGCATGAGGACAAAATAATACTGAGAGGATTTAAACACACAGTACATACAGTGTATATACAACCTTTAAAAATGTTCCTAAAGTAACCTCAACAAAGTCATGGAATAAATCCTTCTTAAAGCAGTTACGTACCTAAGTTCTATACGTACATATAATAATACCGTTTCACATTACCACCTTTTTGAAAAGTTCAACTTGACGATGGACATACGTAAAGGCACTGATAGAATGCAATAATAATTTTCAGGATATGAGATACAAAGGGAGAGGGTGTGTGGTAGGGGGGGGGGTGACTTCTTACTGGCTCTGTGACTATCTTCCTCAACGGCAGCACTGGTCCCGGAGAACTCCATAAAAAGAGTGGGCGATACCGGCAGGTCTAGATTGGAGCACTGATTACTGACATCTATTGAGATCTCGTCCAGTAACTCCACCCTCCCCACTGACACGCCCACTGCCAGCATGTGTACAGTGGCATCAACAGCTGCTCTGATGCTGGGAAATGTGCACAACGCAGCCACCGTCTGTATGTTCAAGAACAAAACTGAAAATGAAATTCTTAGTTATTAAACGAAGAAGACTAGCTATATGTACAGTGTAGGTATACTGTTAAACGACATACAGTTACACCATAATTATATAGGGAGACGTGTGCAGGAGTTTTTGGACGGTATTACACATTTATTTAGCTGTGGGAAATAATTTATTTAACTCACAGTCTCTGGAATTGCATGCAGACGCACAGTGGCCTGCGTGATGACTCCCAGGGTACCTTCTGAGCCAACAAACAGCTGTGTCAAGTTGTACCCAGCAGAGCTCTTCCTGTATGAGTAAACAAGAACTTACACACACACCCAGGAAACCTAGGACTCATGCAGTTAGTGCAGGGGATAGTGTAGCTTCCTTAATCCTAGCCTCAATCCCAGGCCGCTCTTCCTCTCCCTAGCCTCGATCCCAGGCCACTCTTCCTCTCCCTAGCCTCGATCCCAGGCCTCTTCTCCCTAGCCTCGATCCCAGGCCTCTCTTTGAGGAAGAGCGGCCTGGGATCGAGGAAGAGCAGCCTGGGATCGAGGCTAGGGATAGTGCAGGGGAAGAAAGAAGTAGGGAGAAACTGGGAGTGGGGGATACTGGGAAAGGACCGGGGAGAGAGTGGAAGTCAGGAATGTTCAGTACGAAGATACCTAGCTCTTCCCTTGAGACCAGCTGTGTGCACAACACTCCCGTCAGCTAGCACTACCTGGAGGTTGAGCACATTCTCTCTCATGGTACCATACCTGCATCCAGATTAGTACGTGTGACCTGACACAATAATTATACTAACACAGCTTTAACTCACTTAACTGCATTAGTGCCTGATGCCCTGGTAGCAACCATACCGCACAGGGATGCATCTGCTCCTGGATCTACAGTATAAAATAAGTCCATTGAACCATTGGGTTATTTTGTATTAGGAAAAAGGAACTAGGGTACGTACCAGCGCAATTATAAATGCATTTTGTAGTCCTTTGTAATGTCTATCTAATGGTGTGTTTAAATCAGTGATAACCTAGAGATAGAGAATGTTCTATTCTTTGAAAAAAGCCACGGCCCTGGCCTGTTTTTTTAGATTCCCACTTGTAGCAGTCGGTATTAATGGTCAACTCACCAACTGGAAACATTAGACCACTATTTCGGAGGTGTTTATTGAGCATCAGCCTGGTCACTCCTGGCTCCACTGTAGCGTACAGGTCCTCTCTTGAGACTTCAACTATCGAGTCCATTTTACACATGTCCATACACACACCACCCTGGAGAAAACAGAGTACAATATAACCCCAATTTCCAAAATCGACAGATGAAGTAAAGATTAACGTCTTTCTCAACCAAGTCCAAACTCAATGGAATAAGAATCAACTAACGCCTAAAATTACTGATAAACCAAAAGTTCTAAACCCCAATACGCATTACTGTGCGTCCTCGTGCACACCTTTGTTGCCACCACTCCACCCTCGAGGCCAGTGCCTGTTCCAAATGGAATCAGTGGGACTCGAAACTCGTTGCACAGTCTGAAAAAAAATACAATTTTAGCTTTCAGGAAATTTAGGAGCTACATTTTAATGTCGTTATTGATATACCTAGCCACTGCACGGACTTGCTCTAAACAGGACGGGAAGACGACAGCATCTGGTGGTTGAGGGGGGTGGTGTGACTCGTCGTGGCCATGATGACCCCTCACTGCCTCCCCCCTGGACACACCCCCTACACCCAACACTGACTCAAGTGTACACTGGAAATCATCAGTGTAATCTCCAAAATTCTAGATGTAGAATAATTATCATGGTTATTGTTATATTTTATTAAGCTATAGCAATTTGTTTGCAATTTTTTGCTCACTGTAGACTTGCTTGACATCCAGGACATATTTGTAAGCCGTTTCCATAGCCATTTCATATGCTGGGACAAGTACAAAACAGTCCTTGGCTGTACATGCATTCTAATCTGTCTAGGTCAGCATAATTATCATCCCAACATCAACATTCTTTTGAAAACCATTACTGTATATTACACATGTGATAGCAAAAAGAGGAGCAGTTTTTTTAACTAAAGTTCTGATTTTGGTTTCAGTTTGGCTTTGAGAGCTTCTATTTGTCTCTGAGTGGCTTGCTCTCTGATCTTGGCTTGATGGCTGGTCTCTACCTTCTCAGCAATCTTTCCCGCCTTCTCTGCTGCTTCTTTGCGTTCTCTGATCTGATTCAGCACATCAATGGGAGGCTCTGTGAGGGGGTAGTGTGTGGGTGTGTGTGGGGGTAGTGTGTGTGTGTGTGTGGGTGTGTGTGGGGGTAGTGTGTGTGTGTGTGTGGGTGGGTGGGTGTGTGTGAGGGTAGTGTGTGTGTGTGAGAGGTAGTGTGCATGTGGCATTAACGACACCAGGAGCTCCTGACTACATGCATACTAGTGGACCTTTTTAATAAAAACGATTTCAATTGAGGCCTACAATGAACACTCTTCGTGACTCCAAAACGAACACAAATATCACAATACCATTTCGTACCTGTATCGCTGAACCACCCATCATCCCCCACATAGTGGGTGGGGTGTACTAGGAGGGGGAAGGCCGAGTAGGTCTCCAGGTTACGACTAGTGAAGTGGGCAGCCCATTCCAACCTAAGGGAGACAAGTGTGAAAGTGTTACAGATTGCTTAATTTGTTCACATGCAGAAGATTGTTTCCTTCAACACACTAATTAGACACAGAGATGCATACAACAAACTTACAATCTTTTTACAATCTATTCTAACAAGACATACCGTATGTAATTATGAAGCTTAGGGACAATTGGACACACCCACCCACCAACACATACTGGTATATGACCAATGGAGAGCTTAGATCTTACACTGATTGTACATGTAGCTACAAGCCACAAAACGCCTAACATATAGATGATACACCCAGATAGAGGAATCACGTGAGCCTAAACACAATCGTCATGGCATTAAAAATAGTTGCAAACCTAACCGTACAGTACAGTACGTCCAAGAGAACTAAACTAAAAGCCTTCACAATAATGAAAGAAAAAAGAAACTGATGTCGTCACGTAGGTTACACTAATGTATTAAGTTGCAAATTTTGAAGTAGTTATTGAAAATGTTGATCATGAGCTTGCTTTTCAACTGCATGGTTTGTGATGTTTTCCATAATAGAGTCTATGGTTTGACAGTCATACCCGGATCGGACTCCACAAGTACATATATGGGAGTGTCCCGCCTTTCCTATTTCGTTGGAGTCAAATGGTACGCTTCAGCGGGGAAGGTTCCATCCAACCCAGTTAGTTAGCCTTGTGCTTGCTACCCCCCTTCCAAACACACACACACACACTTACTCAGGGTGCACATTAAACATGATGGGGAGGTATTCGTCCACAGGGAGCATCTTGGTAAATGGTTCTGCCTCCAGCAGCTTCCGTGCCCCTCGCTGAGACAGGAGGTAACCCAGCGTCCAATAGGAATAGCGCGGCCACACCAGTCTCTTGCTCCCGTTCACCAGCTGCTCATCTTTCCAGTGCAGGGCTTTCCGTCCAACATAACTGTGTGTGTGTGTGTGTGGGTGGGTGGGTGGGGTGTGGGGTGTGTGTGTGTGTGGAGTGGAGTGGTGGTGGTTGAGGGTTTGTGTAAGAATATACGATGCAGCTTTCTTTTAAACGTGGACACTACGAGGATCAACTATGGAAAGTATTCTGATGCTAAGTATGCCTCAATAATGGGTAGCCACACGAGGACTACGGTATAAAAGCTAAGCGTGTGTGTGTGTGTCCGCCTATTCCAGCTTAACCGAATATTGATTCAAGAGCTCTCACATGAGGTCCCAGTTTGGTGTGATCCGATTGGCCTCTTCCAGCACTCTAGTGAGGTCATGTCGGAAGTAGGGCTCAAACACGACATCATCCTCGAGAATCAGGATTTGATCCAGACCCTCCGTCATCATCTGGGGGGGGGGCAAGAGAGGTACAGTAAGACTTGTCTATACTGGTCACCCTTGGACAGACCAACAGTGGCTTAAGATATGGCCTTTGAAACGTAATTATGGAGACTTTGGGCCCCATTACGTCCACTAACGCCCACTCACCTGCTGCCATATCATGTGGTGACTAAGGAAACAGCCGACCTCTCCAAAGGTCATAGGTCGTTCTCCCCAAGGGTCCTTCCAGCCGGGTAGGTACTTGATGCCCAGACTGTCCAGGTAGCTCTGATTCAACTGTCTGTAGTGGCCAGGGAAAAAATAATAAACCTACCACTCTGGGTTGGACGTGATAAACATAAGCCACTATCTAAAACCTTACTCCATACGATGTATAATTATTAATTTTCTCTCACCTTCCATCGACAGCATCAAAGAGGGTGTAGTTGAAGTTGAGCTCGTCCAGGCTTAAAATCATCCGGTTCCTTCTTTCTGGCCTCCGTACTAGCCCAATCATGAACACCTACCAAATAATTTATTGTTTGGAAATTATCAGTGAACTTTTCTGATTTCCGTACACATACAACATAACTGTAATAGTAGAGACAGCTTACCGCGTCCAACCCCAAGTTGTTCTTGACAGGGGGTGGTCTAGAGATGTACTGACTGTACAGTATAGGGGGGTGGTCCACTGTGTGGGGGGAGACAATTAATACACACACTAATGCAGTATAGGGGGGTGGTCCACTGTGTGGGGAGAGACAATACACACACTAATGCAGTATAGGGGGGTGGTCCACTGTGTGGGAGGAGACAATACACACACTAATGGATACACAGTCAAGGATGTTGTGGGAACACTATTAAAAGAGCCCCTCTATTATGACCTGCACTAATTATACCCGCCCACACACATTGTTCACGGCAACAATGGACGCACTGAGATGGCTACTGGCTATACTAACAAAGAGCAGATGACACCGCAGCCTTAAGGGGGAAGGGCTTACCAAGGTTCTCCAACTTAAAGTTGAGGAAGTCCTGAGCAGCGTGGTCCAGGCTCTCATAGTCCTCTGGTTTGACCATGAACCCCAACACCTCGGTGTTCAGAATGTGCATAGGCAGATCTACAGTGGAGGGAAGGGGACAATTCAAACTGATAAGCTTGAAGAGTCTGTCCAACAGAGTACCTGCCATTTTTGCCGAGTATGCCAAGTGTGTAACCTCATCCATGGGTCCAGTGAACCCGTCCAGTGCCGGCCAGTGTTGGAGCCTCTCTGACCCCGCCCACCTTAGGTCAACGAGGAGGGCGGAGTGAACCACAGGGACTGGGATACAGCCCACCTGCGTCCCTTGGAGGATAGGGATATAGTCAGGGGTACGTTTGTAGTAGCCCTGAGGGGAAACAGTCAAAAGATGAAAACGCATTATTTGGTCAAGTTGTCAGACACAGGTCACACTTGATTGACACTTGACATTGGGAATGACTTAATTTGTACACAGTGCATTGGCACAGTACAGCTTGTGGGCATGTTCATGATAGAGAGGCAGACTTTACACAAAAGTACAGTGCGACAGTATGGTATAATGGAGTACCCTCCACTCCACTAGATCTAGACCTCCTTAGCTCAACTCACCCGGCTGTCTATTCCACACCAGAAGTTGGAGTAAGCAGCATCCTTGCCCGACTTTAGCATCGGAGCCACTATTGCCCTGTGTGTGGTGTGTGTGTGATGTGTGCAGTGTGTGTGGGTGTGGGGGGGACCATACAATGTTGATTATGTAATCAATGTGAGAGTGTTGATGAATGGTAATAGCGACTAAATGCTGTGTGTCTATTTGTTAAGACAATAAGAGCATTTTTTGAGACAATGGCTTTAGCCTACACGCTGTATCTATCGCTATAGCAACACACAGGAAAAGGTCAGCTGACTCTCAGAGTACGTTGTCTGAATCTCACTCTATTACAGACAAATCAAATAGTTCAACAATGGAGAAAAAATAAACAGTAATCCAATGTCAGCCATAACTAAAGGCCAGGCACTCACAGACAGAGGAAACTCTTAATGCTTTACACTGTACATATCTGAGCAGAGCTACAGTGTGGTCACCCTCTAATAATACAGACAGGTTAAAAAGCCCCAAAGTCTCCATAGCATGTGTTTCAATCAACCTGTGTTACTGCCCAAGGGGGATCCCCTCCCTATGGACTGTACACGCACTGACTTACCTTTGCTGATCCATCAGAATCCGTAGTGTCCTGTTGTTCACCAGAAAGTTGTCACAGTCTAGCCGCTGGATAAACAACAATTGTATAGTTAATCTGAGCTAGATACTGTGGATACCAAAATTGCAATAACTAAAACTGTATCTACTACTGTCTTGGGCAGACTAACAGTGGTTGAAATAAAGAGGTGGCCTGCTAACACAGGTCCAAACACATGCTATGGAGGCTTTGGGCCCCATTAACCTGGCTGTATTATAGAGGGTGGCCTGCTAACACAGGTCCAAACACATGCTGTGGAGACTTTGGGCCTCATTAACCTGGCTGTATTATAGAGGGTGGCCTGCTAACACAGGTCCAAACACATGCTGTGGAGACTTTGGGCCTCATTAACCTGGCTGTATTATAGAGGGTGGCCTGCTAACACAGGTCCAAACACATGCTATGGAGACTTTGGGCCCCATTAACCTGGCTGTATTATAGAGGGTGACCTGCTTACAGGGTGACCACTATAGACAGGTTTCACTGTATCATAATGGTACGTCTAGAGATAGCCTAGCTAGGTCCTTACAATAGATGGGCCGGGAACGAGGCTAGAGATGGTCACACTGATAACTCACAAAGAGGTAGTCTGCCCCTGAACGCCTGGCCGCCTCCAGACCTTCCTGTCTCAACTGGGCAACATGGACGAACCTCTCGTCATGCTCCTCGAAAGGGTCAAGGTTCGGATACAGCCACTCGTCTGATGACTTCAAGTCCACAGATTTGTACACGAGCTTAACGTTTTCTGCCCACTCAGCAAGTATTGCCGTGGTGTTGTCACCGTTATGGTCTGTTCTGATCCTACAGTGTAGTTAATGATATTCATAGGTGGGTGGGGCTGGTACAAACACAATAGGGGTTTTGTTTGCATGCAAGAAACAGAAATAGAAATTCTGCAAACTATTACATACAATGCATCTGATATAGAGTAACAACCTCTAATGCATAGTGGCAGGTGCAACTTACCACAATGAAATCCTGTCTTTAGGATAGTCCAAGTTCTCCAGATAACCGAGAAAGTTGGGTAGCATGTGAGCTGAATTTCTAGCCAGAATAGCAAGGAAGACACTCGGCAGATCTTCAGTTGCTTCTAAAGAGGAGTCTCCATTGTCCAACGTATATACAGACGGTATGGCAGTCACTAGGAGAGCTATGCACACAGCAAGTGCAATCAAGTGTATCGAGAGACTATTCATAGATGATCCGTGGAGCTGGGAATTTTAATTTGATAGAGTTTATCTGGTATTTCTGAACATCTGACTGGTGATTATTTCACTGCTTCTCGAGCCTTACTCTATGTGACAGCCTCGCTTTTTGATCTTTGATGGAGAACTGTGCTTCTTTATCTTGACAAGAAGAGGATGTCCCTATTGTTATTGCTTTAACTGAGCATGCGCAGTACGAACGTGCCCTGCCCTTTATGTAAACTGTGCAAATGGCTACAAGAAGTGACCTTGATGCTCTGGTGGTCCAGGTGGAAGGATTGAATCTAGAGGAGAACAAAGCTGGCTCAGGGGCTTATGGCTGTGTCTTTAGAGTGACGGTGAATGGAAGACACTGCATTGCTAAGAAGCTTCACTCCATATTGCTCCAAGAGCGATCCCTTGGACAGAGGGAGAGCATTGTGACAAAGTTCAGAAATGAATGTCAAATTCTGAGTGTTTTACATCACCCCAACATAGTTGTTTTCGTTGGAGTCCATTACGGCCGCGATAAGAACGACATCAGTCTAATAATGGAGAGGCTTCATTCCGACTTGGCTGATTTCGTTGAAACCCATCGAGACACGAATATCGCCACTAGAATCCATATCCTGTATGATGTATCCAAGGGACTTCACTATCTCCACTCTTTGACCCCTCCCCTCATCCATCGTGACCTCACTGCTCCCAACATCCTGCTCACTGACGACCTCACTGCCAAAATCGGAGACCTGGGCGTCTCCAGATACGTTGATCTGGAGAGATTGACTCATGTTCTGACAAAAATTCCTGGAAATCCAACCTACATGCCTCCCGAGTGTCATGAAAAACGGCCCACCTACACTACCAAGCTGGACATCTTCTCATTCGGTCATCTCATCATTCACACTGTTATCGGTGATTTCCCTGAAGTCTCGTACTTTACTCCTGAGGTTATCAAGCACGTGGATGATGGGAAAATGGAGCTCATGCGTCGAAGCACTGCTGTCCATGGTGACAAAATGGGGGAGAAACACGCTCTTTATCCTCTTGTTGTTAGCTGCCTCCATGACCGACCTCAACAGAGACCATCAGTTGACGAAGTGATTGTCTCACTCAGAAAGCTGTGTCTACAGCACCCCAGGATGGTACGTGAGTGAGTGGGTGGAGGTATCAAATGTGCATTGTCAGCTTATATAGTGTTAGTGTCGACTGTATGCTGGTACTTCTGTGTGGGTGGCTATAGAATCTTGAACAGTATATAACATGTACATACAATTTTTGTCATTCCATCTTTTAATCAGGTGTGTTTGTGTATTTTCTCCTAGGCATTTGTAGATGCTTGTGAGACGGGTGATGTGGGTGTGGTTCTGGAGCTACTGGAGTGTGGGGCTGATCCCAACCAGGCAGACAAGGTGAGGGGAATACTGTCTACAGTGCCAATATGTCCGTTGGTTGATGATCTTGTCTCTACAGGATGGTTGGACTGCTCTTTACTGTGCCAGTAGGAATGGACATGATGAGATAGTGAGGGTCCTCTTAGCAGCCAAGGCTACAGTCAACACTCAGACCAAGGTTTGTTTTGTTGTACAAATAATTTCCCACAACATGCTGTTTACATTGTTTTCCTCCTATGTACTGGAGGGAGAGACCCCTCTTTGGACAGCCAGTTTCAATGGTCATCAGAAATGTATGGAGCTCCTAATCGATGCTGGGGCCAATGTTGATGTACCCAGAGAGGTGAGTGTAAGTAGCTATATACACATAGCCTCGATTCCAGGCCGATTAAAGTATGGCCTGGTACTTATTGCATGGTGATAGTGAGCATGTGATAGTTTATTCTCCAGAATCTGGGGAATCCCCTCTTTTCTTTCTTTCTATCTATGTACATCAGCTTAGCTCTCTATTGCGTTGTTCCAAAAGGCTTTCACACTAGTCTGAAGCCAAAAGAGGCTCTCATCCACCTCTATGACGGCTGTATGGTCAGGATGTCTTAGCTTAGATCTGTACAGGCTATGGGAAGTGTATGGTGCCTTTTGACTGCTTCTTGCGAAGACAACCTGGCTATAGGACCATCGTAGACGTAGATGAGAGCCTCCAAACTAGTGTTCAAGCCTTCTAAGCAATAGATACAGCTTCACGGAACTCAGTATGGAGATAAAATATTACAGAACATATTCTTAGTAAAGGGACTAAATTACGGTTACTAAGGTTTTACGTTCGAAGTACGATTACCCATATTCTGCGTAATTTGAAGCGCATGCGCACTATCACCCATGCAATAGGTACCAGGCCACTTTACTGCTACTATACACACATCTCAGAGGCCACTAGCCACAGAGCCTCCCCATGTTCTGTTGACCTGGTTCATTAGACACCAGAGCTAGTCATGTTTGTGTAGAGAGCACTTGTAGTTGGTGTACCGAGGTACAACACGCATCTCGTGATCTATTCAAACAATTTTTACGTTGTTTTCAATGTAGTGTGTTCCCCACAATAACTCTTACTAAAGCTCAAGTATAGTATATATAGTTTAGACCTAGATCTAATTGTTTCCGTCGCTGAACCTGTAAACGTCATCACAATGGAATATTCAAGTAAAAACAGTGTCATACCTCCTCTGCCCTGACATTAGCGTAGATAGTCATGTGATATTGTATGAGTGATATTGTGTAATGAGTGGATCTGTACTATCTTGACTCTGTACAGGATGGAACGACAGCATTGTATGTAGCTGCTTGTTATGGTCATGTGAGGGCAGTGGAATTATTGATTGCTGCTAAAGCTAGAGTTGACATTCAAAATGAGGTGAGATTTACTAGAGTAGTGGATTGAGTAGTGGATTAGCTGGTCCAGTTGCGGGTTAGTGTAAAGCTGGAATGCGGAATAGAACGGAATATGGAATGACTAAAAAGAGAGCTGCTGATGGTGCTCTGTATTTTTTTAGTGTAGTATGACTTAAATACTCCTTTTATAGACACAAAGCTAATTTTAGAAGACTATTATGTAAAAAAAGTAGACTGAGTATAATTATAGTAGCAACATTGAACATTACAAATACACATAATTATACGTGTCTATAGACTTAGCGAAGTAATTATGTTGTGCCCAAAGTAAGGTGGAGTGTGAAGTCTATAGCTATACAGGACACTCCAAAGCTATACCTTTCTTCAATCTGCATGCCTGCAAAGTTTTGGCCCTTGGTGAAACTTTAAACTATTTGTGCGAGTTGAAGAGACACACTGACCAAGCCTTTTGCCATTGATTTCCACACACATTGGGTTGTGGAGTCAGCAAATTCCACATTTATACTCTCAACAATGAAACTGTTATCTCAATATCTACCACTGTGCAACAGTGTGTGTAAGTTGTTGATCCTCTTTCCAATAACAGGTGTCATGTGATGATTACAGCCAGCTACATGTTCCGTTCCATATCCTGCATTCCAGCTTTTACACTAACCCTCCAGTTGCTGTTATACATAATTATAATTATGGTTTATGGTCTATATAACACAGGACAACCAGACAACTCTGTATGCATGTAGCCAGTAACAACAGCATCGTGATCTCTCTTTTAATTGCATTCCAATCTTTTTTACATTGGTTCAATGTAGTGTGTTCCCTACAATAACTCTGTTATTCTGTGACTAAGGCTCAAGGGTAGTATAGTTTAGACATAGATCTAACTGTTTCCGTCGCTGAACCCCAGTGAACCCTATTCAGTTAGGAGATATGCTTGCTACAAATGTTGAGAGCACTGCACCTTTCATATACATCTGGACGAGTTCTAACCAGGACCTCAGCTGGAGAAACACTATAGCTAGCCATAGACCTTGAGCAACGTACAGAGCTAGCTAAACAGCTAGTTACAAGCGTTCTACAGGCCTATAGAGTTTGTCGTGACAAGGTCGCGGTTAAGGTTACAGTATACTAATTGCTCATGAATGATTCATAAGATATTTATTTCTCATCACAACGTTATTTTTGTAACTTGCAACGATTATCAATGGAAAGAGAACATGGAACAATGCTAGCTACAATAATAACTCAGAGTTTATATGTCTTGTAATCCAATGAAGTGGTCTGAGGTCAGCTGGAAAAACTGAGTATTTTGTCGTCAAATTTTGTTGACTGCATAGCTTCTAGGTTGTCTTTCTGACCAGTATTCGATGCCTGAAGACTTACTGGAGGGCGACTCGAAGAGATCTTGTTCATAGAGACCTTACAGCAAAAAATATATCGGTTCCTTGTTACTACGTACTCTACAGTCGCTATATTAGCCTATAAAAACAGCTAGAAAAATAGCCGTAACTTTGTTGTAACTTACTCTCTTGGGAAAAACTCTTCGAGTCACCCTGCCTCTTTATTCGTATAATAAGAAACAGCAGAGTATACGGTAAGGAGGGGTTTCCTGGTGCCTGGAATTAACGCAGAGTAACCATTGCCAGATGAGAGCCATTTTACTAGCTGAACTACATTGAACACCCACGCAGATTTGAGCGTGGGTGGAACAGTATACCGTAACCTTAACTACCAGCTAAACAAACGTCATCACAAATAAAGATTCAATTAAATAAGTGTCATACCTCCTCTGCCCTGACATTAGTGTAGATAGTCATGTGATATTGTATGAGTGATATTGTGTAATGAGTGGATCTGTACTATCTTGACTCTGTACAGGATGGAGGCACAGCATTGTACATGGCCTGTAGGAATGGTCACTGTGGAGTTGTTAGAATGTTGTTGGAGGCCAAGGCTGACGTCCACATCAAGGCTAATGTGAGTCACGCTGCATGGTGGTGTTTGTGTACTCTGCTGATTCCATGGTTGAGTGTGTGTACTGTCACCTCTGTGTTAGTCTCGTTCCTAGGCCGCTTTTTTTTTGAAGGGGGAAAAGGCCTGGTGTCCATTGCTTGGGTGTTAGTGCGCATGGTAATCGTGCACTAATGTGAAACTTTTGCAAACTAGTCCGTTTACTAGGAATATGTTCCGTAATACGTACTTCCATACTGAAGCTATGGCTTATGCCCTCTATTGCGTTGGCCAAGAAAGCTGGTACACTTAGTCTGAAGTCTGAGGCCAGTAGTCTCTAGTTCTACGATGGTCGTATAGTTATCTTCTCAAGCAGCAGTTAGAAGTACCATAGGAAGCACAAAGACTTGCCCTATAGCCTGTCCTTCCAAGCTCAGGCATCCCGACCATACGACCGTCGTGAGGTAGACGAGAGCCTCCTCTGGCTTCAGACTAGTGTGCAAGCCTTCTTGATCAACACAATAGAAGCACAGCACGGTAGATAGGGGGAAAGAAGGGGATTCCCCATATTTTACAGCATAACTAAGCGCATGCGCATTATCAGTAGACACCAGGTCGCATTTTTCTCACTTCCGTTCCATACAAAAAAATTGGCCTGGGAACGAGGCTACCTCGAGCTCTGTGTATGAGTGGACTGTGTAGTGGAGAGTGTACAATTAGCTGGTCCAGTTGCTGTGATATATAATTATATGGTTTATGGTCTATAACAGGACAACCAGACAGCTCTGTATGCAGCCAGTCACCAGGGACATGATGAGGTAGTGAGGGTCCTCTTAGCAGCCAAGGCTACAGTCAACACTCAGACCAAGGTTGGTTTTGTTGTACAAACACATTTCCCACAACATGCTGTTTACATTGTTTTCCTCCTATGTACAGTGGGGAGAGACCCCTCTTTGTACAGCCAG
Organism: Halichondria panicea; assembly: GCF_963675165.1. NCBI lineage: Eukaryota > Metazoa > Porifera > Demospongiae > Suberitida > Halichondriidae > Halichondria > Halichondria panicea. Next base: position 5,678,893 of record NC_087386.1, read on the forward strand.
TTTTTATGGTCACCAGAAATGTATGGAGCTCCTAGTCGATGCTGGGGCCAATGTTGATGTACCCAAAGAGGTGAGTGTAAGTAGCTGTACACACATCTCAGAGGCCACTAGCCACAGAGCTTCCCCATGTTCTGTTGACCTGATCCATTAGACACCAGAGCTAGTCATGTTTGTGTAGAGAGCACTGGTAGTTGGTGTACCGAGGTACGACACGCATCTCATGATCTCTCTTTTAATTGCATTCCAATGTAATGCACAATAACTTTGACTAAGGCTCAAGGGTAGTATAGTTTAGACCTAGAGGTAACTGTTTCCGTCACTGAACCTCAGCTTCCATTAAAGATAAGGACTGCTACTGACTGCTTGCGCATGGATATTTTTCCTGTAAAATTCCTGTGAAAATATCCTAAAAAAGATACAAATTCTTATTGAAAGTCATACACAGAGCTATATATAGCTAGCTAGCTAGCTAGACACAGAGCTATAGGCTTGTTGTACAGCTATTTTCTTTCAGTAGCAGTAGTATAGTAGACTTTCATCGAAGTTAGTATTAGATGGGCGTGGCCTGTCCATATAGGCTATTGTCAGCCTTCACTCCGTTCAGACGATTGTCATCCACACTGTTGCTAGTTATGAGTCTTTTGTTAGCATAGCAGGCTATGGGTATAGCTAGCTATCAGAATGCTATCAGATGGGCTAGAAACCTTCAATCGTATACCGTAGTATAGCGCGAAATTTTCGAGGGGCTTAATTTTCGCGAATTTGTGTGTTAGCGATCCTACACGAAAATTAAGTCCACAAAAAAAATTGTTCTTTAATTAGAATTATCTGCTATAACGTGCAAAGATTAAAAGGCGTGTCTTCCGGTAAGCAGTCATTCCACGAACATTGTGCAACGAAATTTTTTAGAGGCCATTCCACAAAATATAAGTACCTCGAAAATTTCGCGCTATACGGTATGTGACATAATTGTTTTACTGAGCATACGAGTTGTTATCCTGTGTTAGCCGGTATATGGCACTCAGAGGAAGTGTGGCCTGGGATCGAGGCTAGTGTATCCCCTGACATTAGTGTAGATAGTCATGTGATATTGTATAATGAGTGGGTCTATGATGAGTGATGGTTCACCTGCTCACACTATCTTCCATTAGACACCAGAGCTAGTCATGTTTGTGTAGAGAGCACTGGTAGTTGGTGTACCGAGGTACGACACGCATCTCGTGATCTATTCAAACATTTTTTACGTTGTTTTATATAATGTGTTCCCAACAATAACTCTGTTATTCTGTGACTAAGGCTCAAGGGTAGTATAGTTTAGACCTAGATCTAACTGTTTCCGTCGCTGAACCCGTAAACGTCATCACAATGGAATATTCAATTCAAACAATGTCGTACCTCCTCTGCCCTGACATTAGTGTAGATAGTCATGTGATATTGTATGAGTGATATTGTGTAATGAGTGGATCTGTACTATCTTGACTCTGTACAGGATGGAGCCACTGCGTTGATGGTAGCTGCTCAGAATGGTCATGTGAGGGCAGTGGAAATATTAATTGCTGCAAAAGCTAAAATTGACATTCAAGCGAAGGTGAGATTTACTATTTGTCTGTTAGTAATTATTTGGATCTGTACACAGAACGGAGTCACAGCATTGTACATGGCCAGTCTACAGGGTCACTGTGGAGTTGTTAGAATGTTGTTGGAGGCCAAGGCTGACGTTAAAATCAAAGCTAATGTGAGTCACGCTGCATGATTGTATATAATTATGATACTGTATATCACCATGGCAACATTAAATCCAGTGGTTTTGTGATAAATTCCTTATTTCCCTTCATCACTAACTGCTCACATACCCACTATACAGAGCGGACATACTGCCTATGATATGGCTAGTAGGAAGGGACACACTCAAGTGTGTGAACTACTACACTGACTCTGTACCTTATTAACTGTACTGTTACCATGGCAGCTAGCCTCTGATAGATACGTTGATTGCAAATTTATACACTACATCATTTTGTCTTATAATTAATTTTTTTTTTCTATATACGGTTTCTCATGTATTTCACCAAGTTACATTCTGATCATGTAAAACTTGAAAGTTAATTGGTCAATAATGGGAAATGTGCAAAATTAATAACCTGAAACTAGATTGAATTGTTTGTCTAAAGGTGCGGCCTGGAATCGAGGCTATATAATTATATAGGTGCTTGATTCTCAATCACATCTTGAGATAGGAATCCCACTTGTAGTAGATAAGAGATGACAGCATGATGATCACATGACACAGCTGTAGAGGAAATACAATCACGAATATAATTATAAGGAATTCAAAAAAAGACAATAATTATTACCGCGAATAAATCTAATAACCAGCTCAACTTCTACAGCTATAGGGTATAATATGTTTCCTCGATCACCATCAGTAATGCAAATACAAAAAGATTTCCAAGGTTACCATAGATACACAGCCAAACTGACTTCCCTCACTATTCAGTAGAGGGAGCATTGGACTCAAACAAAGATCTACAAACAGACAGCTAGCTTCAACATGTATTAACACACAAGCACCCTCTGTAAAAGAATACTCCATCTCTCACCATAATGAAGAGGTGTCTGTCCTCAATATTAACATCTGCTCCCCTCTTCACAAGTAGTTTCACCATGTTCAGGTTGCCATGGTCACAGGCCCAGTGAAGAAGACCATCCCCTGTATCATGAAATGCATCTCTACATACAACAATCTAGCGTTAATTTGTTGTAAGTTCGGACAATCCAAACTAGCATGGTTATAGTTCAAGGAAATTAGACAGCAATTTTCTTACTTCTAGACTACTGTCAGCTGATTATAAGGTGTGCCTTATTTATGGTGTTGCACTGAACTACTTGTAAGCAAAGATTGGACTAACGAGATACGGACATTGCGTATAATAATAGACTGTATATCTCCAGAGCTCTCACATGAGGTCCCAGTTTGGTGTGATCCGATTGGACTCTTCCAGCACTCTAGTGAGGTCATGTCGGAAGTAGGGATCAAACACGACATCATCCTCCAGAATTAGGATTTGATCCAGACCCTCCGTCATCATCTGGGGGGCAAGAGAGGTACAGTAAGACTTGTCTATACTGGTCACCCTTGGACAGACCAACAGTGGCTATTATAACAAGATGCTCAGTAGAGCATTCATCCGTGCGTTGACATAACGGACACGCAATCAACTTTATTGTAATGACTTTAACATTATGGGGATTCTACAAAGCAACGATTGGATCGATTAGAAAACAGTGTTTTTTGTCGCCTTCTAAGACAAGTAGTTTATTATTTTTCAACCACTGTCTCATTATCAGTTAAAGCAATTCATGAAAGTGTCTAGTTCGCTCAAACAGCTAATATTTGTGTCCGCACACAGGAGACTTAGGAGCACATTAACCTGGCTGTACTATTATAGAGGGTGACCACATTAGACAGGTTTCACACAGTTACAAGTGCCCACAATGCAACAGGTAGCAATACTTTCTGTACACATCAACAAGTGTCCACTAACGCCCACTCACCTGCTGCCATATCGTGTGGTGACTAAGGAAACAGCCGATCTCTCCAAAGGTCATAGGTCGTTCTCCCCAAGGGTCCCTCCCCAGCCAGGTAGGTACTTGATACCCAGACTGTCCAGGTAGCTCTGATTCAACTGTCTGTAGTGGCCAGGGATAAAATAAACAAAAGAGGTTCTTTTAAATATGAGTTCCCCACCACATCCTTGTGTATCAATTAGTGTGTATTGTCTCCTCCCCCATCCCTCTGTATTGTACAGCCAGTTATGTCTCCCCTCACACACACTGAACCTATACTCTACACCATGCAGTACATCTCAAGACTACCCTCTCTCAATGACAATTTGGGGTTGGACGTGATAAGCCACTATCTAAAACCTTACTCCATACGATGTATAATTATTAATTTTCTCTCACCTTCCATCGACAGCATCAAAGAGGGTGTAGTTGAAGTTGAGCTCGTCCAGGCTTAAAATCATCCGGTTCTTTCTTTCTGGCCTCCGTACTAGCCCAATCATGAACACCTATCAAATGTTGTTTGGAAATTATCAGTGAACTTTTATGATTTCCGTACACATACAACATAACTGTAATAGTAGAGACAGCTTACCGCGTCCAACCCCAAGTTGTTCTTGACAGGGGGTGGTCTGGAGATGTACTGACTGTACAGTATAGGGGGGTGGTCTACTGTGTGGGGGGAGACAATATACACACAAATGCAGTATAGGGGGGAGACAATACACACACTAATGCAGTATAAGGGGGTGGTCCACTGTGTGGGGGGAAACAATACGCACACTAATGCAGTATAGGGGGGTGGTCCACCGTGTGGGGGGGGACAACACACACACTAATGCAGTATAGGGGGGTGGTCCACCGTGTGGGGGGAGACAACACGCACACTAGTGCAGTATAGGGGGGTGGTCCACCGTGTGGGGGGGGACAACACACACACTAATGCAGTATAGGGGGGTGGTCCACCGTGTGGGGGGAGACAACACGCACACTAATGCAGTATAGGGGGGTGGTCCACCGTGTGGGGGGAGACAACACGCACACTAATGCAGTATAGGGGGGTGGTCCACCGTGTGGGGGGAGACAACACACACACAAATGCAGTATAGGGGGGTGGTCCACTGTGTGGGGGGAAACAATACGCACACTAATGCAGTATAGGGGGGTGGTCCACCGTGTGGGGGGAGACAACACACACACAAATGCAGTATAGGGGGGTGGTCCACTGTGTGGGGGGAAACAATACACACACTAATGCAGTATAGGGGGTGGTCCACTGTGTGGGGGGAAACAATACGCACACTAATGCAGTATAGGGGGGTGGTCCACTGTGTGGGGGGAAACAATACACACACTAATGCAGTATAGGGGGGTGGTCCACTGTGTGGGGGGAGACAATACACACACTAATGCAGTATAGGGGGGTGGTCCACTGTGTGGGGGGAGACAACACACACACTAATGCAGTATAGGGGGGTGGTCCACTGTGTGGGGGGAAACAATACGCACACTAATGCAGTATAGGGGGGTGGTCCACTGTGTGGGGGGAGACAATACACACACTAATGCAGTATAGGGGGGTGGTCCACTGTGTGGGGGGAAACAATACGCACACTAATGCAGTATAGGGGGGTGGTCCACTGTGTGGGGGGAGACAACACACACACTAATGCAGTATAGGGGGGTGGTCCACTGTGTGGGGGGAGACAACACACACACTAATGCAGTATAAGGGGGTGGTCCACTGTGTGGGGAGAAACAATACGCACACTAATGCAGTATAGGGGGGTGGTCCACCGTGTGGGGGGAGACAACACGCACACTAATGCAGTATAGGGGGCCGTGTGGGGGGAGACAACATGCACACTAATGCAGTATAGGGGGGTGGTCCACCGTGTGGGGGGAGACAACACACACACAAATGCAGTATAGGGGGCTGGTCCACCGTGTGGGGGGAGACAACACACGCACTAATGCAGTATAGGGGGGTGGTCCACCGTGTGGGGGGAGACAACACACGCACTAATGCTGTATAGGGGGGTGGTCCACGGTGTGGGGGGAGACAAGACACGCACTAATGCAGTATAGGGGGGTGGTCCACTGTGTGGGGGGAGACAACACGCACACTAATGCAGTATAGGGGGGTGGTCCACTGTGTGGGGGAGACAACACGCACACTAATGCAGTATAGGGGGGTGGTCCACTGTGTGGGGGGAGACAACACGCACACTAATGCAGTATAGGGGGGTGGTCCACTGTGTGAGGGGAGACAACACGCACACTAATGCAGTATAGGGGGGTGGTCCACTGTGTGGGGGAGACAACACACACACTAATGCAGTATAGGGGGGTGGTCCACTGTGTGGGGGAGACAACACGCACACTAATGCAGTATAGGGGGGTGGTCCACTGTGTGGGGGGAGACAACACGCACACTAATGCAGTATAGGGGGGTGGTCCACTGTGTGGGGGAGACAACACGCACACTAATGCAGTATAGGGGGGTGGTCCACTGTGTGGGGGGAGACAACACGCACACTAATGCAGTATAGGGGGGTGGTCCACTGTGTGGGGGAGACAACACACACACTAATGCAGTATAGGGGGGTGGTCCACTGTGTGGGGGGAGACAACACGCACACTAATGCAGTATAGGGGGGTGGTCCACTGTGTGGGGGGAGACAACACGCACACTAATGCAGTATAGGGGGGTGGTCCACTGTGTGGGGGAGACAACACACACACTAATGCAGTATAGGGGGGTGGTCCACTGTGTGGGGGGAGACAACACGCACACTAATGCAGTATAGGGGGGTGGTCCACTGTGTGGGGGGAGACAACACACACACTAATGCAGTATAGGGGGGTGGTCCACTGTGTGGGGGGAGACAACACGCACACTAATGCAGTATAGGGGGGTGGTCCACTGTGTGGGGGAGACAACACACACACTAATGCAGTATAGGGGGGTGGTCCACTGTGTGGGGGGAGACAACACGCACACTAATGCAGTATAGGGGGGTGGTCCACTGTGTGGGGGGAGACAACACGCACACTAATGCAGTATAGGGGGGTGGTCCACTGTGTGGGGGGAGACAACACGCACACTAATGCAGTATAGGGGGGTGGTCCACTGTGTGGGGGGAGACAACACACACACTAATGCAGTATAGGGAGGTGGTCCACTGTGTGAGGGGAGACAACACACACACTAATGCAGTATAGGGGGGTGGTCCACTGTGTGGGGGGAGACAACACGCACACTAATGCAGTATAGGGGGGTGGTCCACTGTGTGGGGGGAGACAACACGCACACTAATGCAGTATAGGGGGGTGGTCCACCGTGTGGGGGGAGACAACACACGCACTAATGCTGTATAGGGGGGTGGTCCACGGTGTGGGGGGAGACAAGACACGCACTAATGCAGTATAGGGGGGTGGTCCACTGTGTGGGGGGAGACAACACGCACACTAATGCAGTATAGGGGGGTGGTCCACTGTGTGGGGGAGACAACACGCACACTAATGCAGTATAGGGGGGTGGTCCACTGTGTGGGGGGAGACAACACGCACACTAATGCAGTATAGGGGGGTGGTCCACTGTGTGAGGGGAGACAACACGCACACTAATGCAGTATAGGGGGGTGGTCCACTGTGTGGGGGAGACAACACACACACTAATGCAGTATAGGGGGGTGGTCCACTGTGTGGGGGAGACAACACACACACTAATGCAGTATAGGGGGGTGGTCCACTGTGTGGGGGGAGACAACACGCACACTAATGCAGTATAGGGGGGTGGTCCACTGTGTGGGGGAGACAACACGCACACTAATGCAGTATAGGGGGGTGGTCCACTGTGTGGGGGGAGACAACACGCACACTAATGCAGTATAGGGGGGTGGTCCACTGTGTGGGGGAGACAACACACACACTAATGCAGTATAGGGGGGTGGTCCACTGTGTGGGGGGAGACAACACGCACACTAATGCAGTATAGGGGGGTGGTCCACTGTGTGGGGGGAGACAACACACACACTAATGCAGTATAGGGGGGTGGTCCACTGTGTGGGGGGAGACAACACGCACACTAATGCAGTATAGGGGGGTGGTCCACTGTGTGGGGGAGACAACACACACACTAATGCAGTATAGGGGGGTGGTCCACTGTGTGGGGGGAGACAACACGCACACTAATGCAGTATAGGGGGGTGGTCCACTGTGTGGGGGGAGACAACACGCACACTAATGCAGTATAGGGGGGTGGTCCACTGTGTGGGGGGAGACAACACGCACACTAATGCAGTATAGGGGGGTGGTCCACTGTGTGGGGGGAGACAACACGCACACTAATGCAGTATAGGGGGGTGGTCCACTGTGTGGGGGGAGACAACACACACACTAATGCAGTATAGGGAGGTGGTCCACTGTGTGAGGGGAGACAACACGCACACTAATGCAGTATAGGGGGGTGGTCCACTGTGTGGGGGGAGACAACACGCACACTAATGCAGTATAGGGGGGTGGTCCACTGTGTGGGGAGAGACAACACGCACACTAATGCAGTATAGGGGGGTGGTCCACTGTGTGGGGGGAGACAACACACACACTAATGCAGTATAGGGAGGTGGTCCACTGTGTGAGGGGAGACAACACACACACTAATGCAGTATAGGGGGGTGGTCCACTGTGTGGGGGGAGACAACACGCACACTAATGCAGTATAGGGGGGTGGTCCACTGTGTGGGGGGAGACAACACACACACTAATGCAGTATAGGGGGGTGGTCCACTGTGTGGGGGGAGACAACACACACACTAATGCAGTATAGGGGGGTGGTCCACTGTGTGGGGGGAGACAACACGCACACTAATGCAGTATAGGGGGGTGGTCCACTGTGTGGGGGGAGACAACACGCACACTAATGCAGTATAGGGGGGTGGTCCACTGTGTGGGGGGAGACAACACACACACTAATGCAGTATAGGGGGGTGGTCCACTGTGTGGGGGGAGACAACACACACACTAATGCAGTATAGGGGGGTGGTCCACTGTGTGGGGGGAGACAACACACACACTAATGCAGTATAGGGGGGTGGTCCACCGTGTGGGGGGAGACAACACACACACTAATGCAGTATAGGGGGGTGGTCCACTGTGTGGGGGGAGACAACACGTACACTAGTGCAGTATAGGGGGATGGTTCACTGTGTGGGGGGAGACAACACACACACTAATGCAGTATAGGGGGGTGGTCCACTGTGTGGGGGGAGACAACACACACACTAATGCAGTATAGGGGGTGGTCCACTGTGTGGGGGGAGACAACACACACACTAATGCAGTATAGGGGGGTGGTCCACTGTGTGGGGGGAGACAATACACACACTAATGGATACACAGTCAAGGATGTTGTGGGAACACTATTAAAAGAGCCCCTCTATTATGACCTGCACTAATTATACCCGCCCACACACATTGTTCACAGCAACAATGGAGCTACATCAGCACACACTGAGATGGCTACTGGCTATACTAACAAAGAGCAGATGACACCGCAGCCTTAAGGGGGAAGGGCTTACCAAGGTTCTCCAACTTAAAGTTGAGGAAGTCCTGAGCAGTGTGGTCCAGGCTCTCATAGTCCTCTGGTTTGACCATGAACCCCAACACCTCGGTGTTCAGAATGTGCATAGGCAGATCTACAGTGGAGGGAAGGAGTTAATATCGTATTCAGAGCTAAATTGACAGGAAAGTAGGACTGTCCAACACAGTACCTGCCATTTTTGCCGAGTATGCCAAGTGTGTGACCTCATCCATGGGTCCAGTGAACCCGTCCAGTGTTGGAGCCTCTTTGACCCCGCCCACCTTAGGTCAACGAGGAGGGCAGAGTGAACCACAGGGACTGGGATACAGCCCACCTGCGTCCCTTGGAGGATAGGAATATAGTCAGGGGTATGTTTGTAGTAGCCCTGAGGGGAAACAGTCAAAAGATGAAAACGCATTATTTGGTCAAGTTGTCAGACACAGGTCACACTTGATTGACACTTGACATTGGGAATGACTTAATTTGTACACAGTGCATTGGCACAGTACAGCTTGTGGGCATGTTCATGATAGAGAGGCAGACTTTACACAAAAGTACAGTGCGACAGTATGGTATAATCCATGAAATGGAGTACCCTCCACTCCACTAGATCTAGACCTCCTTAGCTCAACTCACCCGGCTGTCTATTCCACACCAGAAGTTGGAGTAAGCAGCATCCTTGCCCGACTTTAGCATCGGAGCCACTATTGCCCTGTACATGTGTGTGGTGTGTGTGTGATGTGTGCAGTGTGGGGGGGACCACACAATGTTGACTATGTAATCAATGTGAGAGTGTTGATGAATGGTAATAGTGACTAAACGCTGTGTGTCTATTTCTTAAGACAATAAGAGTATTTTTTGAGACAATGGCTTTAGCCTACACGCTGTATCTATCGCTATAGCAACACACAGGAAAAGGTCAGCTGATTCTCAGAGTACGTTGTCTGACTCTCACTCTATTACAGACAAATCAAATAGTTCAACAATGGAGAAAAAATAAACAGTAATCCAATGTCAGCCATAACTAAAGACCAGGCACTCACAGACAGAGGACACTCTTAATGCTTTACACTGTACATATCTGAGCAGAGCTACAGTGTGGTCACCCTCTAATAATACAGACAGGTTAAAAAGCCCCAAAGTCTCCATAGCATGTGTTTCAATCAACCTGTGTTACTGCCCAAGGGGGATCCCCTCCCTATGGACTGTACACGCACTGACTTACCTTTGCTGATCCATCAGAATCCGTAGTGTCCTGTTGTTCACCAGAAAGTTGTCACAGTCTAGCCGCTGGATAAACAACAATTGTATAGTTAATCTGAGCTAGATACTGTGGATACCAAAATTGCAATAACTAAAACTGTATCTACTACTGTCTTGGGCAGACTAACAGTGGTTGAAATAAAGAGGTGGTCTGCTAACACAGGTCCAAACACATGCTATGGAGACTTTGGGACTCATTAACCTGGCTGTATTATAGAGGGTGACCTGCTTACAGGGTGACCACTATAGACAGGTTTCACTGTATCATAATGGTACGTCTAGAGATAGCCTAGCTAGGTCCTTACAATAGATGGGCCAGGAACGAGGCTAGAGATGGTCACACTGATAACTCACAAAGAGGTAGTCTGCCCCTGAACGCCTGGCCGCCTCCAGACCTTCCTGTCTCAGCTGGGCAACATGGACGAACCTTTCGTCATGCTCCTCGAAGGGGTCAAGGTTCGGATACAGCCACTCGTCTGATGACTTCAAGTCCACAGATTTGTACAAGAGCTTAACGTTTTCTGCCCACTCAGCAAGTATTGCCGTGGTGTTGTCACCGTTATGGTCTGTTCTGATCCTACAGTGTAGTTAATGATATTCATAGGTGGGTGGGGCTGGTACAAACACAATAGGGGTTTTGTTTGCATGCAAGAAACAGAAATAGAAATTCTGCAAACTATTACATACAATGCATCTGATATAGAGTAACAACCTCTAATTATGATGCATAGTGGCAGGTGCAACTTACCACAATGAAATCCTGTCTTTAGGATAGTCCAAGTTCTCCAGATAACCGAGAAAGTTGGGTAGCATGTGAGCTGAATTTCTAGCCAGAATAGCAAGGAAGACACTCGGCAGATCTTCAGCTGCTTCTAACGAGGAGTCTCCATTGTCCAACATGTATACAGACGGTATGGCAGTCACTAGGAGAGCTATGCACACAGCAAGTGCAATCCAGTGTATCGAGAGACTCAGTTCATAGGTGCAGTTCCCTGCCATTATGTAAACTGTGAGAATTAGAAGTAACCTTGTCTTTACTTGACAAGAGCTTTGATTTGTTAACTGTTATTGAGTTTATTTCAATGATGATCGTTACCTTGTTTTGCAGAAATTACTGGGCATGCGCAGTATGAAAAAGTGTCATATGACCAACTACTAAGCAAGATACGCCCCCTTTTTCTGCAAAACTTCAAAATGGCTACAAGAAGTGACCTTGATGCTCTGGTGGTCCAGGTGGAAGGATTGGGTATACAGGAGAACCAAGCTGGCTCAGGGGCTTATGGCTGTGTCTTTAGAGTGACGGTGAATGGAAGAGACTGCATTGCTAAGAAGCTTCATCACTTATTGCTCGAAGAGCGATATCTTGGACAGAGGGAGAGCATTGTAGCGAAGTTCAGAAATGAGTGTCATATTCTGAGCGGTCTGGATCACCCCAACATTGTCGGTTTCGTTGGAGTCCATTACGGCCGCGATAAGAACGACATCAGTCTAATAATGGAGAGGCTTCATTCCGACTTGGCTGATTTTATTGAAACCCATCGAGACACGAATATCGCCACTAGAATCCATATCCTGTATGATGTATCCAAAGGCCTTCACTATCTCCACTCTCTAACCCCTCCCCTCATCCATCGTGACCTCACTGCTCCCAACATCCTGCTCACTGAGGACCTCACTGCCAAGATCGGAGACCTGGGTGTCTCCAGATACGTGGACCTGGAGAGACTAACTCAAATTGTTCTAACAAGTACCCCAGGAAATGCAGGCTACATGCCTCCCGAGTGTCACGTGGAACGGCCCACCTACACTACCAAGCTGGACATCTTCTCATTCGGTCATCTCATCATTCACACTGTTATCGGCGATTTCCCTAAAGTCTACGACATACTTCGAAGTGATCCCAACTATTTCAAATATATTAACGATGGAAAAGAGGAGATCATGCGTCGAAGTACTGCTGTCCATGGTGACAAAATGGGGGAGAAACACGCTCTTTATCCTCTTGTTGTTAGCTGCCTTCATGACCGACCTCAACAGAGACCATCAGTTGACGAAGTGATTGTCTCACTCAGAAAGCTGTGTCTACAGCACCCCAGGATGGTACGTGAGTGAGTGGGTGGAGGTATCAAATGTGCATTGTCAGCTTATAAAGTCGACTGTATGCTGGTACTTCTGTGTGGGTGGCTATAGAATCTTGAACAGTATATAACATGTACATACAATTTTCGTCATTCCGGGTGTGTTTACTGATAGTGTATTTTCTCCCAGGCATTTCTGGATGCTTGTAAGACAGGTGATGTGGGTGTGGTTCTGGAGCTACTGGAGTGTGGGGCTGATCCCAACCAGGCAGACAAGGTGAGGGGAATACTGTCTACAGTGCCAATATGTCCGTTGGTTGATGATCTTGTCTCCACAGGATGGTGTAACTGCTCTTCACTGGGCTAGTAATAATGGACATGATGAGATAGTGAGGGTCCTCTTAACAGCCAAAGCTACAGTCAACACTCAGACCAAGGTTGGTTTTGTTGTACAAACACATTTCCCACAACATGCTGTTTACTTTGTTTTCCTCCTATGTACAGTCGGGACGGACCCCTCTTTACACAGCCAGTTTCAATGGTCACCAGAAATGTATGGAGCTCCTAATCGATGCTGGGGCCAATGTTGATGTACCCAAAGAGGTGAGTGTAAGTAGCTGTACACATAGCCTCGATTCCAGGCCAATTAAAGTACGGCCTGGTACTTATTGCATGGTGATAGTGAGCATGTGATAGTTTATTCTCCAGAATCTGGGGAATCCCCTGTTTTCTTTTTCTATCTATGTACATCAGCTTAGCTCTCTATTGCGTTGTTCCAGAAGGCTTTCACACTAGTCTGATGCCAAAATAGGTTCTCATCCACCTCTATGACGGCTGTATGGTCAGGATATCTTAGCTTAGATCTGTACAGGCTATGGGAAGTGTATGGTGCCTCTTGACTGCTTCTTGCGAAGACAACCTGGCTATAGGACCATCGTAGACGTAGATGTAGATGAGAGCCTCCAAACTAGTGTTCAAGCCTTCTAAGCAATAGATACAGCTTCACGGAACTCAGTATGGAGATAAAATATTACGGAACATAATAATTCTTAGTAAATTACGGGTACTAAGGTTTTACGTTCGTAGTACGATTACCCATATTCTGAAGGTACCAGGCTGTATTTTAATGCGGCCTGGAATCGAGGCTACTATACACACATCTCAGAGGCCACTAGCCACAGAGCCTCCCCATGTTCTGTTGACCTGGTCCATTAGACACCAGAGCTAGTCATGTTTGTGTAGAGAGCACTGGTAGTTGGTGTACCGAGGTACGACACGCATCTCGTGATCTATTCAAACAATTTTTACGTTGTTTTCAATGTAGTGTGTTCCCCACAATAACTCTTACTAAAGCTCAAGTATAGTATATATAGTTTAGACCTAGATCTAACTGTTTCCGTCGCTGAACCTGTAAACGTCATTACAATGGAATATTTAAGTAAAAACAGTGTCGTACCTCCTCTGCCCTGACATTAGTGTAGATAGTCATGTGATATTGTATGAGTGATATTGTGTAATGAGTGGATCTGTACTATCTTGACTCTGTACAGGATGGAGCCACTGCATTGATGGTAGCTGCTCAGAATGGTCATGTGAGGGCAGTGGAAGTCTTGATTGCTGCCAAGGCTGGAGTTGACATTCAAAAGAAGGTGAGATTTACTAGAGTAGTGGATTGAGTAGTGGATTAGCTGGCCCAGTTGCGGGTTAGTGTAAAAGCTGGAATGCGGAATGGAACGGAATATGGAATGACTAAAAAGAGAGCTGCTGATGGTGCTCTGTATTTTTTTAGTGTAGTATGACTTAAATACTTGTAAAAAGTGCTACAGAATCCTTTTATAGACACAAAGCTAATTTTAGAAGACTATTATTATAGGAGTAAAAAGTACACTGAGTATAATTATAGTAGCAACATTGAACATTACAAATACACATAATTATACGTGTCTATAGACTTAGCGAAGTAATTATGTTGTGCCCAAAGTAAGGTGGAGTGTGAAGTCTATAGCTATACAGGACACTCCAAAGCTATACCTTTCTTCATTCTGCATGCCTGCAAAGTTTTGGCCCTTGGTGAAACTTTAAACGATTTGTGCGTGTTGAAGAGACACACTGACCAAGCATTTTGCCATTGATTTCCACACACATTGGGTTGTGGAGTCAGCAAATTCCACATTTATACTCTCAACAATGAAACTGTTATCTCAATATCTACCACTGTGCAACAGTGTGTGTAAGTTGTTGATCCTCTTTCCAATAACAGGTGTCATGTGATGATTACAGCCAGCTACATGTTCCGTTCCATATCTGCATTCCAGCTTTTACACTAACCCTCCAGTTGCTGTTATACATAATTATAATTATGGTTTATGGGTCTATATAACACAGGACAACCAGACAGCTCTGTATGCATGTAGCCAGTAACAACAGCATCGTGATCTCTCTTTTAATTGCATTCCAATCTTTTTTACATTGGTTTTTTCAATGTAGTGTGTTCCCTACAATAACTATATTATTCTGTGACTAAGGCTCAAGGGTAGTATAGTTTAGACATAGATCTAACTGTTTCCGTCGCTGAACCCCAGTGAACCCTATTCAGTTAGGAGATATGCTTGCTACAAATGTTGAGAGCACTGCACCTTTCATATACATCTGGACGAGTTCTAACCAGGACCTCAGCTGGAGAAACACTATAGCTAGCCATAGAGACCTTGAGCAACGTACAGAGCTAGCTAAACAGCTAGTTACAAGCGTTCTACAGGCCTATAGAGTTTGTCGTGACAAGGTCGCGGTTAAGGTTACAGTATAATAATTGCTCATCAATGATTCATAAGATATTTATTTCTCATCACAACGTTATTTTTGTAACTTGCAACGATTATCAATGGAAAGAGAACATGGAACAATGCTAGCTACAATAATAACTCAGAGTTTATATGTCTTGTAATCCAATGAAGTGGTCTGAGGTCAGCTAGAAAAACTGAGTATTTTGTCGCCAAATTTTGTTGACTGCATAGCTTCTAGGTTGTCTTTCTGACCAGTATTCGATGCTTGAATACTTACTGGAGGGCGACTCGAAGAGATCTTGTTCATAGAGACCTTACAGCAAAAAATATATCCTTGTTACTACTCTACAGTCGCTATATTAGCCTACAAAAACAGCTAGAAAAATAGCCGTAACTTTGTTGTAACTTACTCTCTTGGGAAAAACTCTTTGAATCACCCTGCCCCTTTATTCGTATAATAAGAAACAGCAGAGTATACGGTAAGGAGGGGTTTCCTGGTGCCTGGAATTAACGCAGAGTAACCATTGCCAGATGAGAGCCATTTTACTAGCTGAACTACATTGAACACCCACGCAGATTTGAGCGTGGGTGGAACAGTATACCGTAACCTTAACTACCAGCTAAACAAACGTCATCACAAATGAAGATTCAATTAAATAAGTGTCGTACCTCCTCTGCCCGTACATTATTGTAGATAGTCATGTGATATTGTATGAGTGATAATATTATTGTGTAATGAGTGGATCTGTACTATCTTGACTCTGTACAGGATGGAGCCACAGCATTGGTCATGGCCAGTCTGAATGGTCACTGTGGAGTTGTTAGAATGTTGTTGGAGGCCAAGGCTGACGTTCACAACAAGAATAATGTGAGTCACGCTGCATGGTGGTCTTTGTGTACTCTGCTGATTCCATGGTTGAGTGTGTGTGCTGTCACCTCTGTGTTAGTCTCGTTCCTAGGCCGCTTTTTTCGAAGGAGGAAAAGGCCTGGTGTCCATTGCTTGGGTCTTAGTGCGCATGGTAATCGTGCACTAATGTAAAACTTTTGCAAACTAGTCCGTTTACTAGGAATATGTTCCGTAATACGTACTTCCATACTGAAGCTATGGCTTATGCCCTCTATTGCATTGACCAAGAAAGCTGGTACACTTGTCTGAAGTCTGAGGCCAGTAGTCTCTAGTTCTACGATGGTCGTATAGTTGTCCTCAAGCAGCAGTTAAGAAGTACCATAGGAAGTATGCACAAAGACTTGCTATAGCCAGTCCTTCCAAGCTCAGACATTCCGACCATACGACTGTCGTGAAGTAGACGAGATGCTCTTCTGGCTTCAGGCTAGTGTGCAAGCCTTCTTGATCAACACAATAGAAGCACAGCATGGTAGATAGGGGGAAAAGAAGGGGATTCCCCATATTTTACAGCAAAACTAAGCGCATGCGCACTATCAGTAGACACCAGGCCGCATTTTCCTCCCTTCCATTCCATACAAAAAAATTGGCCTGGGAACGAGGCTACCTCTGTGTATGAGTGGACTGAGTAGTGGAGAGTGTACAATTAGCTGGTCCAGTTGCTGTGATATATAATTATATGGTTTATGGTCTATAACAGAACAACCAGACAGCTCTGTTTGTAGCCAGTAATCATGGACATGATGAGATAGTGAGGGTCCTCTTAGCAGCCAAGGCTACAGTCAACACTCAGGAGAAGGTTGGTTTTGTTGTACAAACACATGCTGTTTACATTGTTTTCCTCCTATGTACAGTCGGGAGCGACTCCTCTTTGGACAGCCAGTTTCAATGGTCACCAGAAATGTATGGAGCTCCTAATCGATGCTGGGGCCAATGTTGATGTACCCAAAGAGGTGAGTGTAAGTAGCTGTACACACACCACTAGCCACAGAACCTCCCCATGTTCTGTTGACCTGGTCCATTAGACACCAGAGCTAGTCATGTTTGTGTAGAGTACCGAGGTACGACACGCATCTCGTGATCTTTCTTTTAATTAATTAAGGCTCGGTGCGCATGCGCAAACGAGGTATACGGTAGTGTGTGTGTGTGTGTGTGTCTGTACTGTGTAGAGTATTTCAGCTGCTCAATGATCAATGAAGTGCAAGTAAGAGTTTCTATAGGCTTCTTGTCATGTTTTCTTGGCTTTCTGTTTGTGGATTTGCAAAATAAAGCTTCGTTCTCGAGTTATGCTTAGTTTTGCTTACTTGGAATGCCATTGCAGCTTTTTCAGAAGAGCACGTAGCAAAGCTTGTTTACCGAGTGTTGCTACTCTACTTACAGTAGTTAGCTCTGCACTAGAACACTAGCTATTGGTAGCTGCAAGAGTGAGAAGAGAGCTGCAAGGCTCTACTGATGCATGGCAGCCATTAATTTTAGACTTGAACTTTTGGTATCGATCGTTTTTAACAACAATCATGGTCGATCATTACCCACTATTTGAGTTTCCCTGTGATTGCATGCAGGAAAATTAAAAATGTTCATCATGATATAAATTATAATCAATGATGTGTATAAAAGCTAGCTATTAGTAGCTTTATGTTATGTAGCTTTGGCACCTCTACCTGCGGTGCTTTCATTTATTCGGTTTTCAATGTAGTGTGTTCCCCACAATAACTCTGTTATTCTGTGACTAAGGCTCAAGGGTAGTATAGTTTAGACATAGATCCGTCGCTGAACCCGTAAACGTCATCACAATGGAATATTCAATTAAAAAACAATGTCGTACCTCCTCTGCCCTGACATTAGTGTAGATAGTCATGTGATATTGTATGAGTGATATTGTGTAATGAGTGGATCTGTACTATATCTTGACTGTTGTTAGTTTTGTTGTACACTTTTCCCACAACATGCTGTTTACATCGTTTTCCTCCTATGTACAGTCGGGAGAGACCCCTCTTTTGGCTGCCAGTTTCAATGGTCACCAGAAATGTGTGGAGCTCCTAATCGATGCTGGGGCCAATGTTGATGTACCCAAAGAGGTGAGTGTAAGTAGCTGTACACACATCTCAGAGGCCACTAGCCACAGAGCCTCCCCATGTTCTGTTGACCTGGTCCATTAGACACCAGAGCTAGTCATGTTTGTGTAGAGAGCACTGGTAGTTGGTGTACCGAGGTACGACACGCATCTCGTGATCTCTCTTTTAATTGCATTCCACAATGTAATGCACAATAACTTTGACTAAGGCTGAAGGGTAGTATAGTTTAGACCTAGATCTAACTGTTTCCGTCACTGAACCTCAGCTTCCATTAAAGATAAGGCCTGCTACTGACTGCTTGCGCATGAATATTTTTCCTGAAAAGTCCTATTTTTATCAGTGAAAATATCCTGACAAAGAATACAAATTCTTATTGAAAGTCCTACACAGAGCTATATATAGCTAGCTAACTAGAGACAGAGCTATAGGCTTGTTGTACAGCTATTTTTCTTCAGTAGCAGTAGTATAGTAGACTTTCATCGAAGTTAGTATTAAATGGGCGTGGCCTGTCCATATAGGCTATTGTCAGTCCTCACTCAGTTCAGACGATTGTCATCCACACTGTTGCTAGTTATGAGTCTTTTGTTAGCATAGCAGGGTATGGGTAGCTATCAGAATGCTATCAGATGGGCTAGAAACCTTCAATCGAACTTTCTATACCGTATAGCGCGAAATTTTCGAGAGGCTTAAATTTTTATAGATTTCGTAGGTTAGCAATCCTACACCAAAATTAAGTCCACGAAAATTGTTCTTTAATGAGAATTATCTGCTATAACGTGCAAAGATTAAAAGACGTGGCTTCTGGTAAGCAGTCATTCCACGAACATTGTGCAACGAAATGGTTTTAGAGGCCATTCCACGAAATATAAGTGCCTCGAAAATTTCGCGCTATACGGTATGTGACATCATTGTTTTACTGAGCATACACGTTGTTATCCTGTGTTAGCCGGTATATCTGGCTCTCAGAGGAAGTGCGGCCTGGGTTCGAGGCTAGTGTATCCCCTGACATTAGTGTAGATAGTCATGTGATATTGTATAATGAGTGGGTCTGTGATGAGTGATGGTTCACCTGCTCACACTCTGTACAGGATGGATACACTGCGTTGATGGTAGCTGCTTATAATGGTCATGTGAGGGCAGTGGAATTATTAATTGCTGCAGAGGCTCAAGTGGACATTCAAAAGAAGGTGAGATTTACTGCTTGTTTGGTTTAAATTATTTTGTTATTGTACAGAATGGTTGGACGGCATTGCACATGGCCAGTGAGGAGGGTCACTGTGGAGTTGTTAGAATGTTGTTGAAGGCCAAGGCTAACGTCCACATCAAGACTAATGTGAGTCACGCTGCATGATTGTATAATTATGATAATGGTAACATTTGTTCATTACCATGGCAACAGTGTGTCCACTGGTTATGTGTAATTGTGTTAAAATTCCTTATTTTCCTTCATCACTAACTGCTCACATACCCACTATACAGGACGGACGTACTGCCTATGATCTGGCTAGTGGGAAGGGACACACTCAAGTGTGTGAACTACTACACTGACTCTGTACCTTATTAACTGTACTGTTACCATGGCAGCTAGCCTCTGATAGATACGTAGATTGCTTTATATACACTACATCATTTTGTCTTATAATTTTTGTGTCTACTGTTTCTGAACCATTGCCATGCATTTCACCATATAGTTACATTCTCTTTGATCACGTAAAAACTTTAAAATTGATGGGAATGTGCAAAATAATTATAGTAGATTCAAAAGTTGTTGATAGTCACATAATTATATTTTGAGGTAGGTTGCCATCACAATCTGCAATGTCTGTTCTTGCTTTGGCCACTTGCAGTAGATAAGAGATGACAGCATGATGATCACATGACACAGCTGTAGAGGAAATACAATCAATCAATTCAATCGCGAAAATCAAGGAATTCAAAAATATTATTACCACTAATTCATCAACCAGCTCAACATTAACCTGGCTGTACTATTATAGAGGGTGACCACATTAGACAGGTTTCACACAGTTACAAGTGCCCACAATGCAACAGGTAGCAATACTTTCTGTACACATCAACAAGTGTCCACTAACGCCCACTCACCTGCTGCCATATCGTGTGGTGACTAAGGAAACAGCCGACCTCTCCAAAGGTCATAGGTCGTTCTCCCTAAGGGTCCTTCCAGCCGGGTAGGTATTTGATGCCCAGACTGTCCAGGTAGCTCTGATTCAACTGTCTGTAGTGGCCAGGGATAAAATAAACAAAAGAGGTTCTTTTAAACATGAGTTCCCCACCACATCCTTGTGTATCAATTAGTGTGTATTGTCTCCTCCCCCATCCCTCTGTATTGTACAGCCAGTTATGTCTCCCCTCACACACAGTGAACCTATACTCTACACCATGCAGTACATCTCAAGACTACCCTCTCTTAATGACAATTTGGGGTTGGACGTGATAAGCCACTATCTAAAACCTTACTCCATACGATGTATAATTATTAATTTTCTCTCACCTTCCATCGACAGCATCAAAGAGGGTGTAGTTGAAGTTGAGCTCGTCCAGGCTTAAAATCATCCGGTTCCTTCTTTCTGGCCTCCGTACTAGCCCAATCATGAACACCTACCAAATATTGTTTGGAAATTATTAGTGAACTTTTATGATTTCCGTACACAAACAACATAACTGTAATAGTAGAGACAGCTTACCGCGTCCAACCCCAAGTTGTTCTTGACAGGGGGTGGTCTGGAGATGTACTGACTGTACAGTATAGGGGGGTGGTCCACCGTGTGGGGGGAGACAACACGCACACTAATGCAGTATAGGGGGGTGGTCCACTGTGTGGGGGGAGACAATACACTAATGCAGTATAGGGGGGTGGTCCACTGTGTGGGGGGAGACAATACACTAATGCAGTATAGGGGGGTGGTCCACCGTGTGGGGGGAGACAATACACTAATGCAGTATAGGGGGGTGGTCCACCGTGTGGGGGGAGACAACACACACACTAATGCAGTATAGGGGGGTGGTCCACTGTGTGGGGGGAGACAATACACTAATGCAGTATAGGGGGGTGGTCCACCGTGTGGGGGGAGACAACACACACACTAATGCAGTATAGGGGGGTGGTCCACCGTGTGGGGGGAGACAACACACACACTAATGCAGTATAGGGGGGTGGTCCACTGTGTGGGGGGAGACAACACGCACACTAATGCAGTATAGGGGGGGTGGTCCACTGTGTGGGGGGAGACAACACACACACTAATGCAGTATAGGGGGGTGGTCCACTGTGTGGGGGGAGACAATACACACACTAATGCAGTATAGGGGGGTGGTCCACTGTGTGGGGGGGGAGACAATACACACTAATGCAGTATAGGGGGGTGGTCCACCATGTGGGGGAGAGACAATACACACACTAATGCAGTATAGGGGGGTGGTCCACTGTGTGGGGGGGGGAGACAATACACACACTAATGCAGTATAGGGGGTGGTCCACTGTGTGGGGGGAGCCTATTACTAGAATAATTATTTTGTTGGTGAAAAACCTTAGCAAATGAGCAGACCCTTTGCTAGATCTAACTATCGGGTTCTGGCGAGGATCGTGTGTATTTACTAGTAATAATTTAGGTTTTGCGATTTTATTGTTGCGAATTGATCAACCCTCGCCAAGTTCGCATAATTATGTTTGATGCTTGCAAAACATTAGTGATACAGAGAGTGTCTAGTGGGCAAGTAGTGGCTTACCAAGGTTGTCCAGCTTAAAGTGGAGGCAGCGTGGTCCAGGCTCTCATAGTCCTCTGGTTTGACCATGAACCCCAACACCTCGGTGTTCAGAATGTGCATAGGCAGATCTACAGTGGAGGGAAGGGGACAATTCAAACTTGTTCTACATGTACATACATGTACCATAATAAAGTGCACAGGTCAGCAAATAATGTATTCAGTGCAAGCCTCGTACATATAGACAAGTTATCCCCTCCCTATGGACTGTACACGCACTGACTTACCTTTGCTGATCCATCAGAATCCGTAGTGTCCTGTTGTTCACCAGAAAGTTGTCACAGTCTAGCCGCTGAATAAACAACAATTGTATAGTTAATCTGAGCTAGATACTGTGGATACCAAAATTGCAATAACTAAAACTGTATCTACTACTGTCTTGGGCAGACTAACAGTGGTTGAAATAAAGAGGTGGTCTGCTAACACAGGTCCATGCTGTGGAGACTATGGGCCCCATTAACCTGGCTGTATTATAGAGGGTGACCTGCTTACAGGGTGACCACTATAGACAGGTTTCACTGTATCATAATGGCACAGTGCATCCAGCTTAGAGAGTAGATTACCACAAATTTGTGAGTAGCTGTACTTAAATGTAAATCTCGGAACCTTTCTAAGAAATTGTGCTGATACTAATGTGTAGGTGAATGACCAAGCTACAACATACTCAAAAATGTTTCCATGGAAACATAAGGTGGTGGGTTTGTGGTAATTAATAGAACAACAACAAATTGTTATAGTGGTTGATAAAGGGCATTGGTTTGTGGTTTGCAGCTGCTGATGTCATCAAAACAGTAGAAAATAGTAATTATGTAGCTTTTCAGTGTTATCTCAACAATGGGATATAGGATGTTCTTGGTATCAAAATGTAGCCCATTTATCTGTTAACTTACTACAGAAAATTAATTTGAAAGCTAAGCTATTAATTTGTCAGAAGTTATTACTCGCAAATAGAAAAAGATCTCCAAGGTTACCATAGATACACAGCCAAACTGACTTCCCTGATCACTATTCAGTAGAGGGAGCATTGGACTCAAACAAAGATCTACAAACAGACAGCTAGCTTCAACATGTATTAACACACAAGCACCCTCTGTAAAGGAATACTCCATCTCTCACCATAATGAAGAGGTGTCTGATTGTCTGTGTCCTCAATATTAACATCTGCTCCCCTCTTCACAAGTAGTTTCACCATGTTCAGGTTGCCACGGTCACAGGCCCAGTGAAGAAGACCCATCCCCTGTATCATGAAATGCATCTCTATAATTATACATGTGCAAGTATGTGTACAGCATTCTACAATTAGCATTAGTCTCAAACATTAAACACGCTCAGTTAGTTCAAATTATACAGCAATTTTCTTATAATTGGAGAGTCTTTTCAGAATGTGTATATCAACTATATAACTATTTTGGCACATAATTACAGGAATGAACTATATTATAACATTATTAACCTGTCTACTCACCTCTTGGTCAGTTTGATTGACATTGGTGTCAGAGAGTAGAGATCGTAATTTCTTTTCATTCCCCTCCTTACACCAGTCGAACATTGTCTTCTTGTCGTCAGTTAGTGCCTCCTCTGTGTCTCATCCAGCCAGAGTGCTCCCCTGCATGACCAGAGTCCCCACAATGGCAGCCATTCCAGCACGCCCCTCGTTACCAGGCACCTCAACACCGTACACCACCACATCCGTCAACTTCAACACAGTAGCAATACGAGTCTCAACCTCTGCCGTGGATACGTTCTCCCCCTTCCAACGAAACGTGTCCCCAGATCAATCACACAAATACACCCAACCTTCCTCGTCAATGTGCATAATGTCTCCACTTCTGAAAAAGCATCTCCTGCTTTGAAACAATTCCTAAGAATTTTTTTTGCCGAGTTTTCGTTGTTTCGATATCCGTAGAAGGGAGAGACTTTAGTAATCTCACAAACAGTTTCACCAGGTTCGCTCACACCACACTCAACACAGAAACCATTCTCATCTCTTAGGTAATCGCCAGTCTCTGGATGAAGCTTCAGGATAGTGACGTTTTGAATGGACGGTACAAACAGTGGGAGAGCTCCAACAGGCCCTGGCTTGTTGTCAATGTTGATGATACCAAAGTTGCCCTCAGTGGAGCCATAAAACTCGATAATGTGATCCACTTCAAATCGTTTCTGGAACTCCAGCCACAGCTCTTTTCTGAGTCCTGCAGTGATGATTAGACGTACTTTGTGTGTCAGTGGATTGAGGGGGTTGAGCCAACACGTAGCGATTCAACTCCCCAATCGTGCACACCATCTGCACAGTGGGGGAGTAAGTGGATATAAATGAAGTGATGTCACCCGTACACAGTGATACATAGCTCAAGTTGTGTAGTGAAAGCAAAGGCAAGAATAGCTGAAAGCATAACAACACGTACTGTCTATCTAAGACATTAATGTAAGTGGGTCAGCCCCAGTCAATTAGCCAACTCACAGTGCAGTTGTACTTTGCACTATCAGTCCAACAGTGTTTGGCAGAGAGTGGCTCCTGTGTAGATCATAGGCCCTCCACCGTGTGCGAGGCCGTGGGAATGGTAGAGGGGCAGGACAGAGTACACACAGTCACTGTCAGTCGTAGACTCGCCAGCCAGCCCTTGAGAAAGGGACTGGTCAAACTCCGTGTAGAGACTCGTGTAATGTTTGCCACGATATTTGTGGCAACTAACCGCATGCGGTTACCGCAAGATCAATGATAGTGACGTTCACTAGAAAACTCTACGTATCACATGCAGTATACTGACGTCAATAAAACCGCAGCCACTTAAAATATTTTCTGATATGCTGACTGTGCAACACAAGTCTCAACACGGAGTTTGACCAGTCTACTGTTTGCCTGCAACAGTGACGGCATGCGAGTCTATGTCAGTCACTCCTCCGGCAATCACAGATCAAAAGATCATTAAGCCTCTGAAATACACCGCGGTTACAGAATACCAATTATTTGGGCATGCGCAGTAGGAGTTTGTGTCATATGACCAAAGAGATCTCCCCTTTTTCTGCAAAAGTCCAAAATGGCTACAAGAAGTGACCTTGATGCTCTGGTGGTCCAGGTGGAAGGATTGGGTCTAGAGGAGAACAAAGCTGGTCATGGGGCTTATGGCTGTGTCTTTAGAGTGACGGTGAATGGAAGAGACTGCATTGCTAAGAAGGTACACCACATATTGCTCCAAGAGCAATCCCTTGGACAGAGGGAGAGGATTTTAACAAATTTCCGTCATGAGTGTCATATTCTGAGCGGTCTGGATCACCCTAACATTGTCGGTTTCGTTGGAGTCCATTACGGCCGCGATAAGAACGACATCAGTCTAATAATGGAGAGGCTTCATTCCGACTTGGCCAAATTCCTTGAAACCCATCGAGACACGAATATCGCCACTAGAATCCATATCCTGTATGATGTATCCAAGGGCCTACACTATCTCCACTCTCTGACCCCTCCCCTCATCCATCGTGACCTCACTGCTCCCAACATCCTGCTCACTGAGGACCTCACTGCCAAGATCGGAGACCTGGGTGTCTCCAGGTATGTTTTGTTTTTTTGCAACAAAGGAAAATGTTTTTTTTTTATGAGTTAGAGACAAAAAGGAGATTTACTTAAGGCCACTCCAAGTGATACTCTGGTTTCTGGTCCACCGCCCGCATCAGATTTTATTCTTGGATTTCTATCTCATTATTAGCCTCCTTCACCGGCCTTCCCTAGCGGGAAATGCGGCCTGGGATCGAGGCTATCTCATTATTGGATTTCTATCTCATTATTTCTACTACGCATGCGCAAAATGGTCCATGTGGTACAAAATGTGTGATAATGATATTCATTTGCAAAATGATGAGATTCATAAGGTGAAATTGATAATGACATAATGAGAAAAGCCGCCCGCCCGCATGCAATTAGAAAAACTTCAGGACCAGAAACCAGAGTGTCACTTGGAGTGGCCTAATGTGGGAAAACAAAGGCAGACATGTAAAACCTAATGTTCATTTGCAGGTATGTTGATCTGGAGAGATTGACTCATGTTCTGACAAACGTCCCGGGAAATCCAACCTACATGCCTCCCGAGTGTCATGTGGAGCCGCCCACCTACACTACCAAGCTGGACATCTTCTCATTCGGTCATCTCATCATTCACACTGTTATTGGTGATTTCCCTAAAGTCAAGAACGTACCTCAAAGTATTCGCAACTATTTCAACTCTATCAGAGGAAAGGAGGAGCTCATGCGTCGAAGCACTGCTGTCCATGGTGACAAAATGGGGGAGAAACACGCTCTTTATCCTCTTGTTGTTAGCTGCCTCCATGACCGACCTCAACAGAGACCATCAGTTGACGAAGTGATTGTCTCACTCAGAAAGCTGTGTCTACAGCACCCCAGGATGGTACGTGAGTGAGTGGGTGGAGGTATCAAATGTGCATTGTCAGCTTATATAGTGTTAGTGTCGACTGTATGCTGGTACTTCTGTGTGGGTGGCTATAGAATCTTGAACAGTATATAACATGTACATAACAATTTTTGTCATTCCATATTTTGGGTGTGTTTACTGATAATGTATTTTCTCCCAGGAATTTCTGGATGCTTGTAAGACGGGCAATGTGGGTGTGGTTCTGGAGCTACTTGAGTGTGGGGCTGATCCCAACCAGGCAGACAAGGTGAGGGGAATACTGTCTACAGTGCCAAATGTCCGTTAGTTAATGATATTGTCTCTACAGGATGGTGCAACTGCTCTTTTCTGGGCCAGTAGGAATGGACATGATGAGATAGTGAGGGTCCTCTTAGCAGCCAAGGCTACAGTCAACACTCAGAACAAGGTTGGTTTTGTTGTACAAACACATTTCCTACAATTTCCTTTTACATTGTTTTCCTCCTATGTACAGTGGGGAGAGACCTCTCTTTGGATAGCTAGTTTCTATGGTCACCAGAAATGTATGGAGCTCCTAATTGACCCTGGGGCCAATGTTGATGTACCCAATGAGGTGAGTGTAAGTAGCTATATACACATAGCCTCGATTCCAGGCCGATTAAAGTACGGCCTGGTACTTATTGCATGGTGATAGTGAGCATGTGATACCAGAATCTGGGGAATCCCCTCTATTCTTTCTTCCCGATCTATTTGCTATCTATGTACATCAGCTTAGCTCTCTATTGTGTTGTTCCAGAAGGCTTTCACACTAGTCTGAAGCCAGAAGAGGCTCTCATCCACCTCTATGACGGCTGTATGGTCAGGATATCTTAGCTTTGATCTGTACAGGCTGTGGGAAGTGTATGGTGCCTCTTGACTGCTTCTTGCGAAGAAAACCTGGCTATAGGACCATCGTGGACGTAGATGAGAGCCTCTAAACTAGTGTTCAAGCCTTCTAAGCAATAGATACAGCTTCACGGAACTCAGTATGGAGATAAAATATTACGGAACATATTCTTAGTAAAGGGACTAAATTACGGGTACTAAGGTTTTACGTTTGTAGTACGATTACCATATTCAGGCTGTATTTAATGCCGCCTGGAATCAAGGCTACTATACACACATCTCAGAGGCCACTAGCCACAGAGCCTCCCCATGTTCTGTTGACCTGGTCCATTAGACACCAGAGCTAGTCATGTTTGTGTAGAGAGCACTGGTAGTTGGTGTACCGAGGTACGACACGCATCTCGTGATCTCTCTTTTAATTGCATTCCAATGTAATGCACAATAACTTTGACGAAGGTTCAAGGGTAGTATAGTTTAGACCTAGAGGTAACTGTTCCGTCGCTGAACCCGTAAACGTCATTACAATGGAATATTCAATTAAAAAACAATATCGTACCTCCTCTGCCCTGACATTAGTGTAGATAGTCATGTGATATTGTATGAGTGATATTGTGTAATGAGTGGATCTGTACTATCTTGACTCTGTACAGGATGGAGCCACAGCATTGTGGGTAGCTGCTCAGAATGGTCATGTGAGGGCAGTGGAATTATTGATTGCTGCTAAGGCTGGAGTTGACATTCAAAATAAGGTGAGATTTACTAGAGTAGTGGATTGAGTAGTGGATTAGCTGGTCCAGTTGCGGGTTAGTGTAAAGCTGGAATGCGGAATAGAACGGAATATGGAATGGCTAAAAAGAGAGCTGCTGATGGTGCTCTGTATTTTTTTAGTGTAGTATGACTTAAATACTTGTTAAAGTGCTACAGAATCCTTTTATAGACACAAAGCTAATTTTAGAAGACTGTTATGTAAAAAAAGTAGACTGAGTATAATTATAGTAGCAACATTGAACATTACAAATACACATAATTATACGTGTCTATAGCCTTAGCGAAGTAATTATGTTGTGCCCAAAGTAAGGTGGAGTGTGAAGTCTATAGCTATACAGGACACTCCAAAGCTATACCTTTCTTCTATCTGCATGCCTGCAAAGTTTTGGCCCTTGGTGAAACTTTAAACGATTTGTGCGTGTTGAAGACACACTGACCAAGCATTTTGCCATTGATTTCCACACACATTGGGTTGTGGAGTCAGCAAATTCCACATTTATACTCTCAACAATGAAATTGTTATCTCAATATCTACCACTGTGCAACAGTGTGTGTAAGTTGTTGATCCTCTTTCCAATAACAGGTGTCATGTGATGATTACAGCCAGCTACATGTTCCGTTCCATATCTGCATTCTAGCTTTTACACTAACCCTCCAGTTGCTGTTATACATAATTATAATTATGGTTTATGGTCTATATAACACAGGACAACCAGACAGCTCTGTATGCATGTAGCCAGTAACAACAGCATCGTGATCTCTCTTTTAATTGCATTCCAATCTTTTTTACATTGGTTTTCAATGTAGTGTGTTCCCTACAATAACTCTGTTATTCTGTGACTAAGGCTCAAGGGTAGTATAGTTTAGACATAGATCTAACTGTTTTCGTCGCTGAACCCCAGTGAACCCTATTCAGTTAGGAGATATGCTTGCTACAAATATTGAGAGCACTGCACCGTTCATATACATCTGGACGAGTTCTAACCAGGACCTCAGCTGGAGAAACACTATAGCTAGCCATAGAGACCTTGAGCAACGTACAGAGCTAGCTAAACAGCTAGTTACAAGCGTTCTACAGGCCTATAGAGTTTGTCGTGACAAGGTCGCGGTTAAGGTTACAGTATACTAATTGCTCATCAATGATTCATAAGATATTTATTTCTCATCACAACGTTATTTTTGTAACTTGCAACGATTATCAATGGAAAGAGAACATGGAACAATGCTAGCTACAATAATAACTCAGAGTTTATATGTCTTGTAATCCAATGAAGTGGTCTGAGGTCAGCTGGAAAAACTGAGTATTTTGTCGTCAAATTTTGTTGACTGCATAGCTTCTAGGTTGTCTTCCTGACCAGTATTCGATGCCTGAAGACTTACTGGAGGGCGACTCGAAGAGATCTTGTTCATAGAGACCTTACAGCAAAAAATATATCCTTGTTACTACTCTACAGTCGCTATATTAGCCTACAAAAACAGCTAGAAAAATGGCCGTAACTTTGTTGTAACTTACTTACTCTCTTGGGAAAAACTCTTCTAGTCACACTGCCCCTTTATTCGTATAATAAGAAACAGCAGAGTATACGGTAAGGAGGGATTTCCTGGTGCCTGGAATTAACGCAGAATAACCATTGCCAGATGAGAGCCATTTTACTAGCTGAACTACATTGAACACCCACGCAGATTTGAGCGTGGGTGGAACAGTATACCGTAACCTTAACTACCAGCTAAACAAACGTCATCACAAATGAAGATTTCAATTAAATAAGTGTCGTACCTCCTCTGCCCTGACATTAGTGTAGATAGTCATGTGATATTGTATGAGTGATAATATTATTGTGTAATGAGTGGATCTGTACTATCTTGACTCTGTGCAGAATGGAGCCACAGCATTGTACGTGGCCAGTAAGGAGGGTCACTGTGGAGTTGTTAGAATGTTGTTGGAGGCCAAGGCTGACGTTCACAACAAGACTAATGTGAGTCACGCTGCATGGTGGTCTTTGTGTACTCTGCTGATTCCATGGTTGAGTGTGTACTGTCACCTCTGTGTTAGTCTCGTTCCTAGGCCGCTTTTTTCGAAGGGGAAAAGGCCTGGTGTCCATTGCTTGGGTGTTAGTGCGCATGGTAATCGTGCACTAATGTAAAACTTTTGCAAACTAGTCTGTTTACTAGGAATATGTTCCGTAATACGTACTTCCATACTGAAGCTATGGCTTATGCCCTCTATTGCGTTGGCCAAGAAAGCTGGTACACTTAGTCTGAAGTCTGAGGCCAGTAGTCTCTAGTTCTACGATGGTCGTATAGTTGTCTTCTCAAGCAGCAGTTAGAAGTACCATAGGAAGCATGCACAATGACCTGCTATAGCCAGTCCTTCCAAGCTCAGACATTCCGACCATACGACTGTCGTGAAGTAGACGAGAGGCTCTTCTGGCTTCAGACTAGTGTGCAAGCCTTCTTGATCAACACAATAGAAGCACAGCATGGTAGATAGGGGGAAAAGAAGGGGATTCCCCATATTTTACAGCATAACTAAGCGCTATCAGTAGACACCAGGCCGCATTTTCCTCCCTTCCATTCCTTATAAAAAAATTGGCCTGGGAACGAGGCTACCTCTGTGTATGAGTGGACTGAGTAGTGGAGAGTGTACAATTAGCTGGTCCAGTTGCTGTGATATATAACTATATGGTTTATGGTCTATAACAGGACAACCAGACAGCTCTGTTTGTAGCCAGTAGGAATGGACATGATGAGATAGTGAGGGTCCTCTTAGCAGCCAAGGCTACAGTCAACACTCAGGAGAAGGTTGGTTTTGTTGTACAAACACATTTCCCACAACATGCTGTTTACATTGTTTTCCTCCTATGTACAGTCGGGAGCGACCCCTCTTTGGACAGCCAGTTTCAGTGGTCACCAGAAATGTATGGAGCTCCTAATCGATGCTGGGGCCAATGTTGATGTACCCAAAGAGGTGAGTGTAAGTAGCTGTACACACATCTCAGAGGCCACTAGCCACAAAGCCTCCCCATGTTCTGTTGGTCCATTAGACACCAGAGCTAGTCATGTTTGTGTAGAGAGCACTGGTAGTTGGTGTACCGAGGTACGACACGCATCTCGTGATCTCTCTTTTAATTGCATTCCAATAATTTTACAATGTAATGCACAATAACTTTGACTAAGGCTCAAGGGTAGTATAGTTTAGACCTAGATCTAACTGTTTCCGTCACTGAACCTCAGCTTCCATTAAAGATAAGGCCTGCTACTGACTGCTTGCGCATGGATATTTTTCCTGTAAAAGTCCTATATTTAACAGTGAAAATATCCTGACAAAGAATACAAATTCTTATTGAAAGTCATACACAGAGCTATATATAGCTAGCTAGCTAGAGACAGAGCTATAGGCTTGTTGTACAGCTATTTTCTTTCAGTAGCAGTAGTATAGTAGACTTTCATCGAAGTTAGTATTAGATGGGCGTGGCCTGTCCATATAGGCTATTGTCAGCCTTCACTCCGTTCAGACGATTGTCATCCACACTGTTGCTAGTTATGAGTCTTTTGTTAACATAGCAGGCTATGGGTAGCTATCAGAATGCTATCAGATGGGCTAGAAACCTTCAATCAAACTTTCTATACCGTATAGCGCGCGGATTTCGTGGGTTAGCAATCCTACACGAAAATTAAGTGGACGAAAATTGTTAGAATTATCTGCTATAACAAAGATTAAAATAAAAGGCGTGTCTTCCGATAAGCAGTCATTCCACAAACATTGTGCAACGAAATGGTTTTAGAGGCCATTCCACGAAATATAAGTGCCTGTACGGTATGTGACATCATTGTTTTACTGAGCATACACGTTGTTATCCTGTGTTAGCCGGTATCTGGCTCTCGGAGGAAGTGCGGCCTGGGATCGAGGCTAGTGTATCCCCTGACATTAGTGTAGATAGTCATGTGATATTGTATAATGAGTGGGTCTGTGATGAGTTATGGTCAGAAGAGGAATAGCATCGCTTTCTTAAGGGGATTATGAAAATTAACATTTTTGTTTTGGATTCTTGACCTTAATTTGCTGCATATAGCAGCTAACGCTTTTGTTTAATCGTTTATTTGCCTGCTTGAAAAGCTTATTATCTAGATCTATCCACGCAGCAAACACCAGTACATCAAAATGCATACCCTTAGTCACAGAAGGTTAAGTTTCTGGTTTCAAATAAAAGGTCAAAGGTTGCAATTAAGTCCTCTCAAGTTAGTTTCTGGATCAGCTGATTTCTGTTGTATTAATTGGTGATGTATAAACTCAGGGGCGCGAGGGTGAACTCACTTTTACATCTATAGCCGGTATTTTAATAAATGACCTTTTGACCCTCGCACTCCTCTGAATAATGGTTCACATGCTCACACTATCTTGACTCTGTACAGGATGGAGCCACTGCGTTGTATGCAGCTGCTTATAATGGTCATGTGAGGGCAGTGGAATTATTAATTGCTGCAAAGGCTAGAGTTGACATTCAAAAGAAGGTGAGATTTACTGCTTGTTTGGTTTAAATTATTTTGTTATTGTACAGGATGGTTGGACGGCATTGCACATGGCCAGTTATAATGGTCACTGTGGAGTTGTTAGAATGTTGTTGGAGGCCAAGGCTGACGTCAACATCAAGACTAATGTGAGTCACGCTGCATGATTGTATAATTATGATAATGGTAGCAACTGTTCATCACCATGGCAACAGTATGTCCACTGTTTATGTGTAATTGTGTTAAAATTCCTTATTTCCCTTCATCACTAACTGCTCACATACCCACTATACAGGACGGACGTACTGCCTATGATGTGGCTAGTAGGAATGGACACACTCAAGTGTGTGAACTACTACACTGACTCTGTACCTTATTAACTGTACTGTTACCATGGCAGCTAGCCTCTGATAGATACGTAGATTGCTTTACACTACATCATTTTGTCTTATAATTTTTGTGTCTACTGTTTCTCAACCATTGCCATGCATTTCACCATACAGTTACATTTTCTTTAATCATGTAAAAATGGGGTCAAATAAGTGCATGGGAAATGTGCAAAATTAATAACAAAAGTAGATTCTTCAATTAAAAAGTTGTTGATAGTCACATAATTATATTTTGAGGTAGGTTGCCATCACAATTTGCAATGTCTGTTCTTGCTTTGGCCACTTGCAGTAGATAAGAGATGACAGCATGATGATCACATGACACAGCTGTAGAGGAAATACAATCAATCAATCAATCGCGAAAATCAAGGAATTTAAAAATATTATTACCACTAATTCATCAACCAGCTCAACTTCTATAGCGCTAGCTACATTAGACAGGTTTCACACAGTTACAAGTGCCCACAATGCAACAGGTAGCGATACTTTCTGTACACATCAACAAGTGTCCACTAACGCCCACTCACCTGCTGCCATATCGTGTGGTGACTAAGGAAACAGCCGACCTCTCCAAAGGTCATAGGTCGTTCTCCCCAAGGGTTCTTCCAGCCGGATAGGTACTTGATGCTCAGACTGTCCAGGTAGCTCTGATTCAACTGTCTGTACTGGCCAGGATAAAATAAACAAAAGAGGTTCTTTTAAATATGAGTTCCCCACCACATCCTTGTGTATCAATTAGTGTGTATTGTCTTCTCCCCCATCCCTCTGTATTGTACAGCCAGTTATGTCTCCCCTCACACACAGTGAACCTATACTCTACACCATGCAGTACATCTCAAGACTACCCTCTCTCAATGACAATTTGGGGTTGGACGTGATAAGCCACTATCTAAAACCTTACTCCATACGATGTATAATTATTAATTTTCTCTCACCTTCCATCGACAGCATCAAAGAGGGTGTAGTTGAAGTTGAGCTCGTCCAGGCTTAAAATCATCCGGTTCCTTTTTTCTGGCCTCCGTACTAGCCCAATCATGAACACCTACCAAATAATTTATTGTTTGGAAATTATCAGTGAACTTTTATGATTTCCGTACACATACAACATAACTGTAATAGTAGAGACAGCTTACCGCGTCCAACCCCAAGTTGTTCTTGACAGGGGGTGGTCTGGAGATGTACTGACTGTACAGTATAGGGGGTGGTCCACTGTGTGGGGGGAGACAACACACACACTAATGCAGTATAGGGGGGTGGTCCACTGTGTGGGGGGAGACAACACACACACTAATGCAGTATAGGGGGGTGGTCCACTGTGTGGGGGGAGACAACACGCACACTAATGCAGTATAGGGGGTGGTCCACTGTGTGGGGGGAGACAACACGCACACTAATGCAGTATAGGGGGGTGGTCCACCGTGTGGGGGGAGACAACACTCACACTAATGCAGTATAGGGGGGTGGTCCACTGTGTGAGGGGAGACAACACGCACACTAATGCAGTATAGGGGGGTGGTCCACTGTGTGGGGGGAGACAACACACACACTAATGCAGTATAGGGGGGTGGTCCACTGTGTGGGGGGAGACAACACGCACACTAATGCAGTATAGGGGGGTGGTCCACCGTGTGGGGGGAGACAACACACACACTAATGCGGTATAGGGGGGTGGTCCACCGTGTGGGGGGAGACAACACACACACTAATGCAGTATAGGGGGTGGTCCACTGTGTGGGGGGACACAAGACAAACACTAATGCAGTATAGGGGGTGGTCCACCGTGTGGGGGGGAGACAACACACACACTAATGCGGTATAGGGGGGTGGTCCACTGTGTGGGGGGAGACAACACACACACTAATGCAGTATAGGGGGGTGGTCCACTGTGTGGGGGGAGACAACACACACACTAATGCAGTATAGGGGGGTGGTCCACTGTGTGGGGGGAGACAACACGCACACTAATGCAGTATAGGGGGGTGGTCCACCGTGTGGGGGGAGACAACACACACACTAATGCGGTATAGGGGGGTGGTCCACTGTGTGGGGGGAGACAACACACACACTAATGCAGTATAGGGGGTGGTCCACTGTGTGGGGGGACACAAGACAAACACTAATGCAGTATAGGGGGGTGGTCCACTGTGTGGGGGGAGACAACACACACTAATGCAGTATAGGGGGGTGGTCCACTGTGTGGGGGGGAGACAACACGCACACTAATGCAGTATAGGGGGTGGTCCACTGTGTGGGGGGACACAAGACAAACACTAATGCAGTATAGGGGGGTGGTCCACTGTGTGGGGGGAGACAACACACACTAATGCAGTATAGGGGGGTGGTCCACTGTGTGGGGGGAGACAACACACACTAATGCAGTATAGGGGGGTGGTCCACTGTGTGGGGGGGAGACAACACGCACACTAATGCAGTATAGGGGGGTGGTCCACCGTGTGGGGGGAGACAACACTCACACTAATGCAGTATAGGGGGGTGGTCCACTGTGTGGGGGACGCACACTAATGCAGTATAGGGGGGTGGTCCACTGTGTGGGGGGAGACAACACACACACTAATGCAGTATAGGGGGGTGGTCCACTGTGTGGGGGGAGGCAACACGCACACTAATGCAGTATAGGGGGGTGGTCCACTGTGTGGGGGGAGACAACACACACACTAATGCAGTATAGGGGGGTGGTCCACTGTGTAGGGGACGCACACTAATGCAGTATAGGGGGGTGGTCCACTGTGTGGGGGGAGACAACACACACACTAATGCAGTATAGGGGGGTGGTCCACTGTGTGGGGGGAGACAACACACACACTAATGCAGTATAGGGGGGTGGTCCACTGTGTGGGGGGAGACAACACGCACACTAATGCAGTATAGGGGGGTGGTCCACTGTGTGGGGGGAGACAACACACACACTAATGCAGTATAGGGGGGTGGTCCACTGTGTGGGGGGAGACAACACACACACTAATGCAGTATAGGGGGGTGGTCCACTGTGTGGGGGGAGGCAACACACACACTAATGCAGTATAGGGGGGTGGTCCACTGTGTGGGGGGAGACAACACACACACTATTGCAGTATAGGGGGGTGGTCCACTGTGTGGGGGGAGACAACACACACACTAATGCAGTATAGGGGGGTGGTCCACTGTGTGGGGGGAGACAACACACACACTAATGCAGTATAGGGGGGTGGTCCACTGTGTGGGGGGAGACAACACACACACTAATGCAGTATAGGGGGGTGGTCCACTGTGTGGGGGGAGGCAACACGCACACTAATGCAGTATAGGGGGGTGGTCCACTGTGTGGGGGGAGACAACACACACACTATTGCAGTATAGGGGGGTGGTCCACTGTGTGGGGGACGCACACTAATGCAGTATAGGGGGGTGGTCCACTGTGTGGGGGACGCACACTAATGCAGTATAGGGGGGTGGTCCACTGTGTGGCGGGAGACAACACACACACACTAATGCAGTATAGGGGGTGGTCCACTGTGTGGGGGGAGACAACACACACACTAATGGATACACAGTCAAGGATGTTATGGGAACACTATTAAAAGAGCCCCTCTATTATGACCTGCACTAATTATACCCGCCCACACACATTGTTCACAGCAACAATGGAGCTACATCAGCACACACTGAGATGGCTACTGACTATACTAACAAAGAGCAGATGACACCGCAGCCTTAAGGGGGAGAGGCTTACCAAGGTTTTCGTGGTCCAGGCTCTCATAGTCCTCTGGTTTGACCATGAACCCAAACACCTCGGTGTTCAGAATGTGCATAGGCAGATCTACAGTGGAGGGAAGGGGACAATTCAAACTTGTTCTACATGTACATACCTGTACTATAATAAAGTGCACAGGTCAGCAAATAATGTATTCAGTGCAAGCCTCGTACATATAGACAAGTTATCCCCTCCCTATGGACTGTACACGCACTGACTTACCTTTGCTGATCCATCAGAATCCGTAGTGTCCTGTTGTTCACCAGAAAGTTGTCACAGTCTAGCCGCTGGATAAACAACAATTGTATAGTTAATCTGAGCTAGATACTGTGGATACCAAAATTGCAATAACTAAAACTGTATCTACTACTGTCTTGGGCAGACTAACAGTGGTTGAAATAAAGAGGTGGCCTGCTAACACAGGTCCAAACACATGCTATGGAGACTTTGGGCCTCATTAACCTGGCTGTATTATAGAGGGTGACCTGCTTACAGGGTGACCACTATAGACAGCTTTCACTGTATCATAATGGCACAGTGCATCCAGCTTAGAGAGTAGATTACCACAAATTTGTGAGTAGCTGTACTTAAATGTAAATCTCTTTTGATTGGAACCTTTCTAAGAAATTGTGCTGATACCAATGTGTAGGTGAATGACCAAGCTACAACATACTCAAAAATGTTTCCATGGAAACATAAGGTGGTGGGTTTGTGGTGATTAATAGAACAACAACAAATTGTTATAGTGGGTAATCGTAATAAAGTAATTAAGTTTGTGGTTGATAAAGCGGCATTGGTTTGTGGTTTGCAGCTGCTGATGTCATCAAAACAGAGTAAATTATGTAGCTTTTCAGTGTTATCTCAACAATGGGATATAGGATGTTCTTGGTATCAAAATGTAGCCCATTTATCTGTTAACTTACTACAAAAATTTGAAAGCTAAGCTATTAATTTGTCAGAAGTTATTACTCTAACCAAAAGTGTACCTGAAAACCAGTAAATCATGAATTATAGACACTGTGAACATTTGTAACACCCATAAAGGGATGGCCAGGATACCTAAACCATTGAACAATTGTGTGATGAAGTCTAGGACCTTAGCTGTACAAGATTACTGTTTTCATGGTCATTCACCTACACATTGGTATCAACACCATTTCTTAGAAATGTTCCGATCAAAAGATATTTACATTTAAGTACAGCTACCCACAAATTTGTGGTAATCTACTCTCTAAGCTGGATGCACTGCGTCTAGAGAGAGCCTTGCTAGGTCGTTACAATAGATGGGCCGGGAATGAGGCTAGAGATGGCCACACTGATAACTCACAAAGAGGTAGTCTGCCCCTGAACGCCTGGCCGCCTCCAGACCCTCCTGTCTCAGCTGGGCAACATGGACGAACCTCTCGTCATGCTCCTCGAAGGGGTCAAGGTTCGGATACAGCCAGGGGGTTGGACCAACACGTAGCGATTCAACTCCCCAATCGTGCACACCATCTGCACAGTGGGGGAGTAAGTGGATATAAATGAAGTGATGTCACCCGTACACAGTGATACATAGCTCAAGTTGTGTAGTGAAAGCAAAGGCAAGAATAGCTGAAAGCATAACAACACGTACAGTCTATCTAAGACATGTAAGTGGGTCAGCCCCAGTCAATTAGCCAACTCACAGTGCAGTTGTACTTTGCACTATCGGTCCAAAAGTGTTTGGGAGAAAACTTTTTCGTAATGACGAAAGTGGCTCCTGTGAAGATCATAGGCCCTCCACCGTGTGCGAGGCCGTGGGAATGGTAGAGGGGCAGGACAGATTACACACAGTCACTGTCAGTCACTCCTCCGGCAATCACAAAGAAAGTAGGAGAACGAAACAATCTGTGAGAGAGAGGGACGGGATTAGTACACTCTGATACTCAAGGTGTGTGTGTGTGAGGTATCTAGTGGTGGGGTAGCTGAGATAATAAGGTGCAATTCTGTACACAATAATAACAGACTGAAATGATAAAATCCACAGATATATGCAGCTAGCTAGCTAGATGGCCGTTGAAAGGTATGTGACTTAGGAGATCTGACGCCTCTGAGATCCAGACACATGAGAGTAATGAGAATGATATCTTAGCCAGCTGATGGAGGTATCTATTGTAGGGTGGGAGGGTACTCACACTTACCATGAATTGTGTTGCCTATACAGTAGGTCTTTAGATTCTCCATTCGCCATGGTGGTCCAAGACACATCATGCAAGTTCTTGAATTTACGTATTATGTGTCTGATTTGGTAAAGATCATTAAGCCTCTGAAATACACCGTGGTTACTGAATACCAATTATTTGGGCATGCGCAGTAGGAAAATGTGTCATATGACCAACGAACACAAAGAGATACTCCCCTTTTTCTGCAAAACTCCATGGCTACAAGAAGTGACCTTGATGCTCTGGTGGTCCAGGTGGAAGGATTGGGCTTACAGGAGAACCAAGCTGGTCATGGGGCTTATGGCTGTGTCTTTAGAGTGACGGTGAATGGAAGAGACTGCATTGCTAAGAAGCTTCATCACATATTGCTCCAAGAGCAATCCCTTGGACAGAGGGAGAGGATTTTAACAAATTTCCGTCATGAGTGTCATATTCTGAGCGGTCTGGATCACCCCAACATTGTCGGTTTCGTTGGAGTCCATTACGGCCGTGATAAGAACGACATCAGTCTAATAATGGAGAGGCTTCATTCTGACTTGGCCAATTTCGTTGAAACCTATCGAGACACGAATATCGCCACTAGAATCCATATCCTGTATGATGTATCCAAGGGCCTTCACTATCTCCACTCTCTGACCCCTCCCCTCATCCATCGTGACCTCACTGCTCCCAACATCCTGCTCACTGAGGATCTCACTGCCAAGATCGGAGACCTGGGTGTCTCCAGGTATGTGGACCTGGACAGATTGACTCATATACTGACAAGCGTCCCAGGAAATCCAAAATACATGCCTCCCGAGTGTCATGACGAACGACCCACCTACACTACCAAGCTGGACATCTTCTCATTCGGTCATCTCATCATTCACACTGTTATCGGTGATTTCCCTAAAGTCTCGTACTTAACTCACGATGCTATTAAGTACGTGGATGATGGAAAGGTGGAGCTCATGCGTCGAAGCACTGCTGTCCATGGTGACAAAATGGGGGAGAAACACGCTCTTTATCCTCTTGTTGTTAGCTGCCTCCATGACCGACCTCAACAGAGACCATCAGTTGACGAACTGATTGTCTCACTCAGAAAGCTATGTCTACAGCACCCCAGGATGGTACGTGAGTGAGTGGGTGGAGGTATCAAATGTGCATTGTCAGCTTATATAGTGTTAGTGTCGACTGTATGCTGGTACTTCTGTGTGGGTGGCTATAGAATCTTGAACAGTATATAACATGTACATACAATTTTTGTCATTCCATCTTTTGGGTGTGTTTACTGATAGTGTATTTTCTCCCAGGCATTTGTAGATGCTTGTGAGACGGGTGATGTGGGTGTGGTTCTGGAGCTACTGGAGTGTGGGGCTGATCCCAACCAGGCAGACAAGGTGAGGGGAATACTGTCTACAGTGCCAATATGTCCGTTGGTTGATGATGTTGTCTCTACAGTATGGTTGGACTGCTCTTTACTGGGCCAGTAGGAATGGACATGATGAGATAGTGAGGCTCCTCTTAGCAGCCAAGGCTACAGTCAACACTCAGATCAAGGTTTGTTTTGTTGTACAAATACATTTCCCACAACATGCTGTTTACATTGTTTTCCTCCTATGTACAGGAGGGAGAGACTCCTCTTTGGACAGCCAGTTTCTATGGTCACCAGAAATGTATGGAACTCCTAATCAATGCTGGGGCCAATGTTGATGTACCCAAAGAGGTGAGTGTAAGTAGCTCTATACACATAGCCTCGATTCCAGGCCGATTAAAGTACGGCCTGGTACTTATTGCATGGTGATAGTGAGCATGTGATAGTTTGTTCTCCAGAATCTGGGGAATCCCCTCTTTTCTTTCCATGTACATCAGCTTAGCTCTCTATTGTGTTGTTCCAGACGGCTTTCACACTAGTCTGAAGCCAAAAGAGGCTCTCATCCACTTCTATGACGGCTGTGTGGTCAGGATATCTTAGCTTGGATCTGTACAGGCTATGGGAAGTGTATGGTGATTCTTGCATAGACAACCTGGCTATAGGACCATCGTAGACGTAGATGAGAGCCTCCAAACTAGTGTTCAAGCCTTCTAAGCAATAGATACAGCTTCACGGAACTCAGTATGGAGATAAAATATTACGGAACATATTCTTAGGGACTAAATTACGGGTACTAAGGTTTTACGTTTGTAGTACGATTACCCATATTCTGAAGGTACCAGGCAGTATTTTAATGCGGCCTGGAATCGAGGCTACTATACGCACATCTCAGAGGCCACTAGCCACAAAGCCTCCTCATGTTCTGTTGACCTGGTCCATTAGACACCAGAGCTAGTCATGTTTGTGTAGAGAGCGCTGGTAGTTGGTACAACACGCATCTCGTGATCTATCCAATCTTTTTTACATTGGTTTTCAATGCAATGTGTTCCCTACAATAACTCTGTTATTTTGTGACTAAGGCTCAAGGGTAGTATAGTTTAGACCTAGATCTAACTGTTTCCGTTGCTGAACCCCAGTGAACCCTATTCAGTTAGGAGATATGCTTGCTACAAATGTTGAGAGCACTGCACCTTTCATATACATCTGGACGAGTTCTAACCAGGACCTCAGCTGGAGAAACACTATAGCTAGCCATAGAGACCTTGAGCAATGTACAGAGCCAGCTAAATTGTCAGTTACAAGTGTTGTACAAGCCTAGAGTTTGTCGTAGCAAGGTCATGATATACTGCCAGCTAAGCAAACGTCATCAATTAAAAAAGTGTCCTCTGCCCCTGACATTAGTGTAGATAGTCATGTGATATTGTATGAGTGATATTGTGTAATGAGTGGATCTGTACTATCTTGACTCTGTACAGGATGGGACCACAGCATTGTGGGTAGCTGCTCAGAATGGTCATGTGAGGGCAGTGGAATTGTTGATTGCTGCCAAAGCTAGAGTTGACATTCAAAATAAGGTGAGATTTACTAGAGTAGTGGATTGAGTAGTGGATTAGCTGGTCCAGTTGCGGGTTAGTGTAAAGCTGGAATCGGAATAGAACGAAAGATGGAATGACTAAAAAGAGAGCTGCTGATGGTGTTCTTAGTCTTAAATACTTGTGCTACAGAAGCCTTTTATAGACACAAAGCTACTATTATGTAAAAAAAATAGACTGAGTATAATTATAGTAGCAACATTGAACATTACAAATACACATAATTATACGTGTCTATAGAATTAGCGAAGTAATTATGTTGTGCCCAAAATAAGGTGGAGTGTGAAGTCTATAGCTATACAGGACACTCCAAAGCTATACCTTTCTTCAATCTGCATGCCTGCAAAGTTTTGGCCCTTGGTGAAACTTTAAACAATTTGTGCGTGTTGAAGAGACACACTGACCAAGCCTTTTGCCATTGATTTCCACACACATTGGGTTGTGGAGTCAGCAAATTCCACATTTATACTCTCGTTATCTCAATATCTACCACTGTGCAACAGTGTGTGTAAGTTGTTGATCCTCTTTCCAATAACAGGTGTCATGTGATGATTACAGCCAGCTACATGTTCCGTTCCATATCTGCATTCCAGCTTATACACTAACCCTCCAGTTGCTGTTATACATAATTATAATTATGATTTATGGTCTATATAACACAGGACAACCAGACAGCTCTGTATGCATGTAGCCAGTAACAACAGCATCGTGATCTCTCTTTTAATTGCATTCCAATCTTTTTTACATTGGTTTTCAATGTAGTGTGTTCCCTACAATAACTCTATTATTCTGTGACTAAGGCTCAAGGGTAGTATAGTTTAGACATAGATCTAACTGTTTCCGTCGCTGAACCCCAGTGAGCCCTATTCAGTTAGGAGATATGCTTGCTACAAATGTTGAGAGCACTGCACCTTTCATATACATCTGGACGAGTTCTAAACAGGACCTCAGCTGGAGAAACACTATAGCTAGCCATAGAGACCTTGAGCAACGTACAGAGCTAGCTAAACAGCTAGTTACAAGCGTTCTACTGGTCTATAGAGTTTGTTGTGACAAGGTCGCGGTTAAGGTTACAGTATACTAATTGCTCATGAATGATTCATAAGATATTTATTTCTCATCACAACGTTATTTTTGTAACTTGCAACGATTATCAATGGAAAGAGAACATGGAACAATGCTAGCTACAATAATAACTCAGAGTTTATATGTCTTGTAATCCAATGAAGTGGTCTGAGGTCAGCTGGAAAAACTGAGTATTTTGTCGTCAAATTTTGTTGACTGCATAGCTTCTAGGTTGTCTTTCTGACCAGTATTCGATGCCTGAAGACTTACTGGAGGGCGACTCGAAGAGATCTTGTTCATAGAGACCTTACAGCAAAAAATATATCCTTGTTACTACTCTACAGTCGCCATATTAGCCTACAAAAACAGCTAGAAAAATGGCCGTAACTTTGTTGTAACTTACTCTCTTGGGAAAAACTCTTTGAGTCACCTGCCCCTTTATTCGTATAATAAGAAACAGCAGAGTATACGGTAAGGAGGGGTT
This sequence comes from Halichondria panicea, assembly GCF_963675165.1. Classification (NCBI taxonomy): domain Eukaryota; kingdom Metazoa; phylum Porifera; class Demospongiae; order Suberitida; family Halichondriidae; genus Halichondria; species Halichondria panicea. The sequence continues at coordinate 5,722,289 of NC_087386.1, forward strand.
TCCTGGTGCCTGGAATTAACGCAGAGTAACCATTGCCAGATGAGAGCCATTTTACTAGCTGAACTACATTGAACACCCACGCAGATTTGAGTGTGGGTGGAACAGTATACCGTAACCTTAACTACCAGCTAAACAAACGTCATCACAAATGAAGATTCAATTAAATAAGTGTCGTACCTCCTCTGCCCTGACATTAGTGCAGATAGTCATGTGATATTTTGTGAGTGATAGTGTGTAATGAGTGGATCTGTACTATCTTGACTCTGTGCAGGATGGAACCACAGCATTGTACATGGCCTGTACGAATGGTCACTGTGGAGTTGTTCGAATGTTGTTGGAGGCCAAGGCTGACGTTCACAACAAGAATAATGTGAGTCACGCTGCATGGTGGTGTTTGTGTACTCTGCTGATTCCATGGTTGAGTGTGTGTACTGTCACCTCTGTGTTAGTCTCGTTCCTAGGCCGCTTTTTTCGAAGGGGGAAAAGGCCTGGTGTCCATTGCTTGGGTGTTAGTGCGCATGGTAATCGTGCACTAATGTAAAACTTTTGCAAACTAGTCCGTTTACTAGGAATATGTTCCGTAATACGTACTTCCATACTGAAGCTATGGCTTATGCCCTCTATTGCGTTGGCCAAGAATGCTGGTACACTTAGTCTGAGGCCAGTAGTCTCTAGTTCTACGATGGTTGTATAGTTGTCTTCTCAAACAGCAGTTAGAAGTACCATAGGAAGCATGCACAAAGACTTGCTATAGCCAGTCCTTCCAAGCTCAGACATTCCGACCATACGACTGTCGTGAAGTAGACGAGATGCTCTTCTGGCTTCAGGCTAGTGTGCAAGCCTTCTTGATCAACACAATAGAAGCACAGCATGGTAGATAGGGGGAAAAGAAGGGATTCCCCATATTTTACAGCAAAACTAAGTGCATGCGTACTATCAGTAGACACCAGGCCGCATTTTCCTCCCTTCCATTCCATACAAAAAAATTGGCCTGGGAACGAGGCTACCTCTGTGTATGAGTGGACTGAGTAGTGGAGAGTGTACAATTAGCTGGTCCAGTTGCTGTGATATATAATTATATGGTTTATGGTCTATAACAGAACAACCAGACAGCTCTGTTTGTAGCCTGTCACCAGGGACATGATGAGATAGTGAGGGTCCTCTTAGCAGCCAAGGCTACAGTCAACACTCAGAATACGGTTGGTTTTGTTGTACAAAACTATTTCCCACAACATGCTGTTCACGTTGTTTTCCTCCTATGTACAGTCGGGAGAGACCCCTCTTTACGCAGCCAGTTTCAATGGTCACCAGAAATGTATGGAGCTCCTAATCGATGCTGGGGCCAATGTTGATTTACCCAAAGAGGTGAGTGTACATGTAAGTAGCTGTACACACATCTCAGAGGCCACTAGCCACAGAGCCTCCCCATGTTCTTTTGACCTGGTCCATTAGACACCAGAGCTAGTCATGTTTATGTAGATAGCACTGGTAGTTGGTGTACCGAGGTACGACACGCATCTCGTGATCTCTCTTTTAATTGCATTCCAATGTAATGCACAATAACTTTGACTAAGGCTCAAGGGTAGTATAGTTTAGACCTAGAGGTAACTGTTTCCGTCACTGAACCTCAGCCATTAAATTAAAGATAAGGCCTGCTACTGACTGCTTTCGGTGGTTAGCGATCCGACACGAAAATTAAGTCCTTGAAAATTGTTCTTTAATTACTATAACGTGCAAAGATTAAAAGACGTGTCTTCCTGTAAGCAGTCATTCCATGAACATTGTGCAACGAAATGGTTTTGAGGCCATTCCAAGAAATATAAGTGCCTCGAAAATTTCGCGCTATACGGTATGTGACATCATTACTGAGCATGCACGTTGTTATCCTGTGTTAGCCGATATCTGGCTCTCAGAGGAAGTGCGGCCTGGGATCGAGGCTAGTGTATCCCCTGACATTAGTGTAGATAGTCATGTGATATTGTATAATGAGTGGGTCTGTGATAAGTGATGGTTCACCTGCTCACACTATCTTGACTCCGTACAGACTGGAGCCACTGCGTTGTATGCAGCTGCTCAGAATGGTCATGTGAGGGCAGTGGAATTGTTGATTGCTGCGAATGCTCAAGTTGAAATTCAAGAGAAGGTGAGATTTACTGCTTATAATTATCTGTATTAATAATTATTTGGTCTTGTTGAGAAGGGGGGACAGCATTGCACATTGCCAGCTATTATTACTGGCTGTTTGTTTGTTTAAAATTTTTTGGATGTTTACAGGATGGTTGGACGGCATTGCACATGGCCAGTCACCAGGGTCACTGTGGAGTTGTTAGAATGTTGTTGGAGGCCAAGGCTGACGTCCATATCAAGTCTAATGTGAGTCACGCTGCATGATTGTAATCACTATACGTATTACTAGAATATTTTGCGGATGAAAAACCTTTGCGAATTAACCAAGTCAGCAGAAAAATTGACCCTTTGCGATCACTATTGCGTTCTGGTGAGGATCGTGTGTATTTACTTAGGTTTTGCGATTTTATTGTTGCGAATTGATCAACTCTCGCAAAGTTGGCGTATGTTTGATGCATTCTAGTATATAGTACAGTAGTTAGGTATACCTTAATGTTACTACCGTATAGCCGGTAATTTTCGTGGGGCAAAAAATTCGTTATTTTCGAGGGCAAGCTAGCTGACCTCCACGAAATTTTAACGTATGTGCGTGGCTTACCGGAACGTATGAATGCAGTGCAGGCAATGAGACTAAACAAATTATTTACCCCACAAAAATTACCCGCTATATGGTACATGTATGTATTATAAACGAGTACTAATTAAATTTTTAGCAAATTTGTTATTAACGCTAAATTAAGACCTCGCTAATAATTATTATTATAACGCATTATGAATTTCAAAAAAGTTCTCTTGAGAGTAAGCTATAGCAAGCTAGCCCCTGTATCTGACTCAAAACTTTCCTTTCAAGCTTAAAACTGGTTGTCCTTAATCAGTGGACTGGCTGACTGGACTGGACTGGACTTTGACCTGACTGTTGCAACACCAATTACATTCCTTTTCTCCAAGACCACAATGACAAATGATCTGACCATTTTGACAAATAATTAATGTGCTAATGAATTTTCTGCCAAAATTAGTACTCTAAAAAATCTGATACGCTAAAATTACTACTGTCTATTTATTAGTAACCTTAATTAAGGTAACAATTATTCATCACCATGGCAACAGTGTTCTCCTGGTTATGTATATATTGCTGTCCACTGTTAAAATTCCTTATTTCCCTTCATCACTAACTGCTCACATACCCACTATACAGGACGGACATACTGCCTATGATATGGCTAGTAGGAAGGGACACACTCAAGTGTGTGAACTACTACACTGACTCTGTACCTTATTAACTGTACTGTTACCATGGCAGCTAGCCTCTGATAGATACGTAGATTGCTTTACACTACATCATTTTGTCTTTTTTGTCTACAGTTTCACCACATTTTATTACAGTTACATTTGAATTTTCTTTGATCATGTAAAACTTGAAATTTGGTCAATAATGGGAGCGATGTGCAAAATTAATAGATTGTTCGATTAAAAAGTTTGTCTGCTAGCTATAGCTATAAGTGTTTGATTCTCAATCACATCTTGAGGTAGCTATAGGAATCTGCAATGTCTCCACTTGCAGTAGATAAGAGATGACAGCATGATGATCACATGACACAGCTGTAGAGGAAATATACAATAAATCAATAAATCAAGGAGAAAATAATTATTACCACGAATAACTAATTCATCAACCAGCTCAACTTCTATAGCTATAGGGTATGTTTCTTCGATCACCATCATTAATGCAAATACAAGATCTCCAAGGTTACCATAGATACACAGCCAAACTGACTTCCCTCACTATTCAGTAGAGGGAGCATTGGACTCAAACAAAGATCTACAAACAGACAGCTAGCTTCAACATCTATTAACACACAAACACCCTCTGTAAAGGAATACTCCATCTCTCACCATAATGAAGAGGTGTCTGATTGTCTGTGTCCTCAATATTAACATCTGCTCCCCTCTTCACAAGTAGTTTCACCATGTTCAGGTTGCCACGGTCACAGGCCCAGTGAAGAAGACCATCCCCTGTATCATGAAATGCATCTCTATATACAACAATCTAGCGTTAATTTGTTGTAAGTTCGGACAATCCAAACTTGCATGGTTATGGTTCAAGGAAATTAGACAGCAATTTTCTTACTTCTAGACTACTGTCAGCTGATTATAAGGTGTGCCTTATTTATGGTGTTGCACTGAACTACTTGTAAGCAAAGATTGGAATATTGTCTAACGAGATACGGACATTGCATATAATAATAGACTTTATATCTCCAGAGCTCTCACATGAGGTCCCAGTTTGGTGTGATCCGATTGGCCTCTTCCAGCACTCTAGTGAGGTCATGTCGGAAGTAGGGCTCAAACACGACATCATCCTCCAGAATCAGGATTTGATCCAGACCCTCCGTCATCATCTGGGGGGTAAGAGAGGTACAGTAAGACTTGTCTATACTGGTCACCCTTGGACAGACCAACAGTGGCTATTATAACAAGATGCTCAGTAGAGCATTCATCCGTGCGTTGACATAACGGACACGCAATCAACTTTTTATTGTAATGACTTTAACATTATGGGGATTCTACAAAGCAACGATTGGATCGATTAGAAAACAGTGTTTTTTGTCGCCTTTGAAGACAAGTAGTTTATTATTTTTCAACCACCGCCTCATTATCAGTTAAAGCAGTTCATGAAAGTGTCTAGTTTGCTCAAACAGCTAATGTTTGTGTCCGCACACAGGAGACTTAGGAGCACATTAACCTGGCTGTAATATTATAGAGGGTGACCACATTAGACAGGTTTCACACAGTTACAAGTGCCCACAATGCAACAGGTAGCAATACTTTCTGTACACATCAACAAGTGTTCACTAACGCCCACTCACCTGCTGCCATATCGTGTGGTGACTAAGGAAACAGCCAAACTCTCCAAAGGTCATAGGTCGTTCTCCCCAAGGGTCCTTCCAGCCGGGTAGGTACTTGATGCCCAGACTGTCCAGGTAGCTCTGATTCAACTGTCTGTAGTGGCCAGGGATAAAATAAACAAAAGAGGTTCTTTTAAATATGAGTTCCCCACCACATCCTTGTGTATCAATTAGTGTGTATTGTCTTCTCCCCCATCCCTCTGTATTGTACAGCCAGTTATGTCTCCCCTCACACACAGTGAACCTATACTCTACACCATGCAGTACATCTCAAGACTACCCTCTCTCAATGACAATTTGGGGTTGGACGTGATAAGCCACTATCTAAAACCTTACTCCATACGATGTATAATTATTAATTTTCTCTCACCTTCCATCGACAGCATCAAAGAGGGTGTAGTTGAAGTTGAGCTCGTCCAGGCTTAAAATCATCCGGTTCCTTCTTTCTGGCCTCCGTACTAGCCCAATCATAAACACCTACCAAATATTGTTTGGAAATTATCAGTGAACTTTTATGATTTCCGTACACATACAACATAACTGTAATAGTAGAGACAGCGTACCGCGTCCAACCCCAAGTTGTCTTTGACAGGGGGTGGTCTGGAGATGTACTGACTGTACAGTATAGGGGGGTGGTCCACTGTGTGGGGGGAAACAATACACACACTAATGCAGTATAGGGGTGTGGTCCACTGTGTGGGGGGAGACAATACACACACTAATGCAGTATAGGGGGGTGGTCCACTGTGTGGGGGGAGACAAGACACACACTAATGCAGTATAGGGGATGGTCCACTGTGTGGGGGGAGACAAGACACACACTAATGCAGTATAGGGGGGTGGTCCACTGTGTGGGGGGAGACAACACACACACTAATGCAGTATAGGGGGGTGGTCCACTGTGTGGGGGGAGACAACACACACACTAATGCAGTATAGGGGGGTGGTCCACTGTGTGGGGGGAGACAAGACACACACTAATGCAGTATAGGGGGTGGTCCACAGTGTGGGGGGAGACAATACACACACTAATGCAGTATAGGGGGGTGGTCCACTGTGTGGGGGGAGACAACACACACACTAATGCAGTATAGGGGGGTGGTCCACTGTGTGGGGGGAGACAATACACACACTAATGCAGTATAGGGGGGTGGTCCACAGTGTGGGGGGAGACAATACACACACTAATGCAGTATAGGGGGTGGTCCACTGTGTGGGGGGAGACAACACACACACTAATGCAGTGTAGGGGGGTGGGCCACTGTGTGGGGGGAGACAACACACACACTAATGCAGTGTAGGGGGGTGGGCCACTGTGTGGGGGGAGACAACACACACACTAGTGCAGTATAGGGGGGGGGGTGGTCCACTGTGTGGGGGGAGACAATACACACACTAATGCAGTATAGGGGGGTGGTCCACTGTGTGGGGGGAGACAACACACACACTAATGCAGTATAGGGGGGTGGTCCACTGTGTGGGGGGAGACAACACACACACTAATGCAGTATAGGGGGGTGGTCCACTGTGTGGGGGGAGACAATACACACACTAATGCAGTATAGGGGGGTGGTCCACTGTGTGGGGGGAGACAAGACACACACTAATGCAGTATAGGGGGGTGGTCCACTGTGTGGGGGGAGACAATACACACACTAATGCAGTATAGGGGGGTGGTCCACTGTGTGGGGGGAGACAACACACACACTAATGCAGTATAGGGGTGGTGGTCCACTGTGTGGGGGGAGACAATACACACACTAATGCAGTATAGGGGGGTGGTCCACTGTGTGGGGGGAGACAACACACACACTAATGCAGTATAGGGGGGTGGTCCACTGTGTGGGGGGAGACAATACACACACTAATGCAGTATAGGGGGGTGGTCCACTGTGTGGGGGGAGACAATACACACACTAATGCAGTATAGGGGGGTGGTCCACTGTGTGGGGGGAGACAATACACACACTAATGCAGTATAGGGGGGTGGTCCACTGTGTGGGGGGAGACAACACACACACTAATGCAGTATAGGGGTGGTGGTCCACTGTGTGGGGGGAGACAATACGCACACTAATGCAGTATAGGGGGGTGGTCCACTGTGTGGGGGGAGACAACACACACACTAATGCAGTATAGGGGTGGTGGTCCACTGTGTGGGGGGAGACAATACACACACTAATGCAGTATAGGGGGGTGGTCCACTGTGTGGGGGGAGACAATACACACACTAATGCAGTATAGGGGGGTGGTCCACTGTGTGGGGGGAGACAATACACACACTAATGCAGTATAGGGGGGTGGTCCACTGTGTGGGGGGAGACAAGACACACACTAATGCAGTATAGGGGATGGTCCACTGTGTGGGGGGAGACAAGACACACACTAATGCAGTATAGGGGGGTGGTCCACTGTGTGGGGGGAGACAACACACACACTAATGCAGTATAGGGGGGTGGTCCACTGTGTGGGGGGAGACAACACACACACTAATGCAGTATAGGGGGGTGGTCCACTGTGTGGGGGGAGACAAGACACACACTAATGCAGTATAGGGGGTGGTCCACAGTGTGGGGGGAGACAATACACACACTAATGCAGTATAGGGGGGTGGTCCACTGTGTGGGGGGAGACAACACACACACTAATGCAGTATAGGGGGGTGGTCCACTGTGTGGGGGGAGACAATACACACACTAATGCAGTATAGGGGGGTGGTCCACAGTGTGGGGGGAGACAATACACACACTAATGCAGTATAGGGGGTGGTCCACTGTGTGGGGGGAGACAACACACACACTAATGCAGTGTAGGGGGGTGGGCCACTGTGTGGGGGGAGACAACACACACACTAATGCAGTGTAGGGGGGTGGGCCACTGTGTGGGGGGAGACAACACACACACTAGTGCAGTATAGGGGGGGGGGGTGGTCCACTGTGTGGGGGGAGACAATACACACACTAATGCAGTATAGGGGGGTGGTCCACTGTGTGGGGGGAGACAACACACACACTAATGCAGTATAGGGGGGTGGTCCACTGTGTGGGGGGAGACAACACACACACTAATGCAGTATAGGGGGGTGGTCCACTGTGTGGGGGGAGACAATACACACACTAATGCAGTATAGGGGGGTGGTCCACTGTGTGGGGGGAGACAATACACACACTAATGCAGTATAGGGGGGTGGTCCACTGTGTGGGGGGAGACAATACACACACTAATGCAGTATAGGGGGGTGGTCCACTGTGTGGGGGGAGACAACACACACACTAATGCAGTATAGGGGTGGTGGTCCACTGTGTGGGGGGAGACAATACACACACTAATGCAGTATAGGGGGGTGGTCCACTGTGTGGGGGGAGACAACACACACACTAATGCAGTATAGGGGGGTGGTCCACTGTGTGGGGGGAGACAATACACACACTAATGCAGTATAGGGGGGTGGTCCACTGTGTGGGGGGAGACAATACACACACTAATGCAGTATAGGGGGGTGGTCCACTGTGTGGGGGGAGACAATACACACACTAATGCAGTATAGGGGGGTGGTCCACTGTGTGGGGGGAGACAACACACACACTAATGCAGTATAGGGGTGGTGGTCCACTGTGTGGGGGGAGACAATACGCACACTAATGCAGTATAGGGGGGTGGTCCACTGTGTGGGGGGAGACAACACACACACTAATGCAGTATAGGGGTGGTGGTCCACTGTGTGGGGGGAGACAATACACACACTAATGCAGTATAGGGGGGTGGTCCACTGTGTGGGGGGAGACAATACACACACTAATGCAGTATAGGGGGGTGGTCCACTGTGTGGGGGGAGACAATACACACACTAATGCAGTATAGGGGGGTGGTCCACTGTGTGGGGGGAGACAACACACACACTAATGCAGTATAGGGGGATGGTCCACTGTGTGGGGGGAGACAAGACACACACTAATGCAGTATAGGGGGGTGGTCCACTGTGTGGGGGGAGACAACACACACACTAATGCAGTATAGGGGGGTGGTCCACTGTGTGGGGGGAGACAACACACACACTAATGCAGTATAGGGGGGTGGTCCACTGTGTGGGGGGAGACAAGACACACACTAATGCAGTATAGGGGGTGGTCCACAGTGTGGGGGGAGACAATACACACACTAATGCAGTATAGGGGGGTGGTCCACTGTGTGGGGGGAGACAACACACACACTAATGCAGTATAGGGGGGTGGTCCACTGTGTGGGGGGAGACAATACACACACTAATGCAGTATAGGGGGGTGGTCCACAGTGTGGGGGGAGACAATACACACACTAATGCAGTATAGGGGGTGGTCCACTGTGTGGGGGGAGACAACACACACACTAATGCAGTGTAGGGGGGTGGGCCACTGTGTGGGGGGAGACAACACACACACTAATGCAGTGTAGGGGGGTGGGCCACTGTGTGGGGGGAGACAACACACACACTAGTGCAGTATAGGGGGGGGGGGGGGTGGTCCACTGTGTGGGGGGAGACAATACACACACTAATGCAGTATAGGGGGGTGGTCCACTGTGTGGGGGGAGACAACACACACACTAATGCAGTATAGGGGGGTGGTCCACTGTGTGGGGGGAGACAACACACACACTAATGCAGTATAGGGGGGTGGTCCACTGTGTGGGGGGAGACAATACACACACTAATGCAGTATAGGGGGGTGGTCCACTGTGTGGGGGGAGACAATACACACACTAATGCAGTATAGGGGGGTGGTCCACTGTGTGGGGGGAGACAATACACACACTAATGCAGTATAGGGGGGTGGTCCACTGTGTGGGGGGAGACAACACACACACTAATGCAGTATAGGGGTGGTGGTCCACTGTGTGGGGGGAGACAATACACACACTAATGCAGTATAGGGGGGTGGTCCACTGTGTGGGGGGAGACAACACACACACTAATGCAGTATAGGGGGGTGGTCCACTGTGTGGGGGGAGACAATACACACACTAATGCAGTATAGGGGGGTGGTCCACTGTGTGGGGGGAGACAATACACACACTAATGCAGTATAGGGGGGTGGTCCACTGTGTGGGGGGAGACAATACACACACTAATGCAGTATAGGGGGGTGGTCCACTGTGTGGGGGGAGACAACACACACACTAATGCAGTATAGGGGTGGTGGTCCACTGTGTGGGGGGAGACAATACGCACACTAATGCAGTATAGGGGGGTGGTCCACTGTGTGGGGGGAGACAACACACACACTAATGCAGTATAGGGGTGGTGGTCCACTGTGTGGGGGGAGACAATACACACACTAATGCAGTATAGGGGGGTGGTCCACTGTGTGGGGGGAGACAATACACACACTAATGCAGTATAGGGGGGTGGTCCACTGTGTGGGGGGAGACAATACACACACTAATGCAGTATAGGGGGGTGGTCCACTGTGTGGGGGGAGACAACACACACACTAATGCAGTATAGGGGGATGGTCCACTGTGTGGGGGGAGACAATACACACACTAATGCAGTATAGGGGTGGTGGTCCACTGTGTGGGGGGAGAAAATACACACACTAATGCAGTATAGGGGTGGTGGTCCACTGTGTGGGGGGAGATAATACACACACTAATGCAGTATAGGGGGGTGGTCCACTGTGTGGGGGGAGAAAATACACACACTAATGCAGTATAGGGGTGGTGGTCCACTGTGTGGGGGGAGACAATACACACACTAATGCAGTATAGGGGGGTGGTCCACTGTGTGGGGGGAGACAACACACACACTAATGCAGTATAGGGGGGTGGTCCACTGTGTGGGGGGAGAAAATACACACATTAATGCAGTATAGGGGTGGTGGTCCACTGTGTGGGGGGAGAAAATACACACACTAATGCAGTATAGGGGTGGTGGTCCACTGTGTGGGGGGAGACAATACACACACTAATGCAGTATAGGGGGGTGGTCCACTGTGTGGGGGGAGACAACACACACACTAATGCAGTATAGGGGGGTGGTCCACTGTGTGGGGGGAGACAATACACACACTAATGCAGTATAGGGGGGTGGTCCACTGTGTGGGGGGAGACAATACACACACTAATGCAGTATAGGGGGGTGGTCCACTGTGTGGGGGGAGACAATACACACGGGGGGGGGGGGGGAGACAACACACACACTAATGCAGTATAGGGGGGTGGTCCACTGTGTGGGGGGAGACAACACGCACACTAATGCAGTATAGGGGGGTGGTCCACTGTGTGGGGGGAGACAACACGCACACTAGTGCAGTATAGGGGGGTGGTCCACTGTGTGGGGGGAGACAACACGCACACTAGTGCAGTATAGGGGGGTGGTCCACTGTGTGGGGGGAGACAACACGCACACTAGTGCAGTATAGGGGGGTGGTCCACTGTGTGTAGGGGAGACAACACACATACTAATGCAGTATAGGGGGGTGGTCCACTGTGTGGGGGGAGACAATACACACACTAATGCAGTATAGGGGGGTGGTCCACTGTGTGGGGGGAGACAACACACACACTAATGCAGTATAGGGGGGTGGTCCACTGTGTGGGGGGAGACAACACACACACTAATGCAGTATAGGGGGGTGGTCCACTGTGTGGGGGGAGACAACACACACACTAATGCAGTATAGGGGGGTGGTTCACTGTGTGGGGGGAGACAACACACACACTAATGCAGTACAGGGGGTGGTCCACTGTGTGGGGGGAGACAACACACACACTAGTGCAGTACAGGGGGGTGGTCCACTGTGTGGGGGGAGACAACACACACACTAGTGCAGTACAGGGGGGTGGTCCACTGTGTGGGGGGAGACAACACACACACTAGTGCAGTACAGGGGGGTGGTCCACTGTGTGGGGGGAGACAACACACACACTAGTGCAGTACAGGGGGGTGGTCCACTGTGTGGGGGGAGACAACACACACACTAGTGCAGTACAGGGGGGTGGTCCACTGTGTGGGGGGAGACAATACACACACACTAGTGCAGTACAGGGGGGTGGTCCACTGTGTTGGGGGAGACAACACACACACTAGTGCAGTACAGGGGGGTGGTCCACTGTGTGGGGGGAGACAACACACACACTAGTGCAGTATAGGGGGGTGGTCCACTGTGTGGGGGGAGACAACACACACACTAATGCAGTATAGGGGGGTGGTCCACTGTGTGGGGGGAGACAACACACACACTAATGCAGTATAGGGTGGTGGTCCACTGTGTGGGGGGAGACAACACTCACACTAATGCAGTATAGGGGGGTGGTCCACTGTGTGGGGGGAGACAACACACACACTAATGCAGTATAGGGGGGTGGTCCACTGTGTGGGGGGAGACAACACACACACTAATGCAGTATAGGGGGGTGGTCCACTGTGTGGGGGGAGACAACACACACACTAATGCAGTATAGGGGGGTGGTCCACTGTGTGGGGGGGAGCCTATTACTAGAATAATTATTTTGTTGGTGAAAAACCTTAGCAAATGAGCCCACCCTTTGCTAGATCTAACTATTGTGTTCTGGCGAGGATCGTGTGTATTTACTAATAATAATTTAGGTTTTGCGATTTTATTGTTGCAAATTGATCAACCCTCGGCAAGTTCACATAATCATGTTTGATGCTCGCAAAACATTAATGATACAGAGAGTGTCTAGTGGGCAAGTAGAGGCTTACCAAGGTTGTCCAGCTGAAAGAGGAGGCAGCGTGGTCCAGGCTCTCATAGTCCTCTGGTTTGACCATGAACCCAAACACCTCGGTGTTCAGAATGTGCATAGGCAGATCTACAGTGGAGGGAAGGGGACAATTCAAACTTGTTCTACATGTACATACATGTACCATAATAAAGTGCACAGGTCAGCAAATAATGTATTCAGTGCAAGCCTCGTACATATAGACAAGTTATCCCCTCCCTATGGACTGTACACGCACTGACTTACCTTTGCTGATCCATCAGAATCCGTAGTGTCCTGTTGTTCACCAGAAAGTTGTCACAGTCTAGCCGCTGGATAAACAACAATTGTATAGTTAATCTGAGCTAGATACTGTGGATACCAAAATTGCAATAACTAAAACTGTATCTACTACTGTCTTGGGCAGACTAACAGTGGTTGTAATAAAGAGGTGGTCTGCTAACACAGGTCCAAACACATGCTATATGGAGACTTTGGGCCTCATTAACCTGGCTGTATTATAGAGGGTGACCTGCTTACAGGGTGACCACTATAGACAGGTTTCACTGTATCATAATGGTACGTCTAGAGATAGCCTAGCTAGGTCGTTACAATAGATGGGCCGGGAACGAGGCTAGAGATGGTCACACCGATAACTCACAAAGAGGTAGTCTGCCCCTGAACGCCTGGCCGCCTCCAGACCTTTCTGTCTCAGCTGGGCAACATGGACGAACCTCTCGTCATGCTCCTCGAAGGGGTCAAGGTTCGGATACAGCCACTCGTCTGATGACTTCAAGTCCACCGATTTGTACAAGAGCTTAACGTTTTCTGCCCACTCAGCAAGTATTGCCGTGGTGTTGTCACCGTTATGGTCTGTTCTGATCCTACAGTGTAGTTAATGATATTCATAGGTGGGTGGGGCTGGTACAAACACAATAGGGTTTTGTTTGCATGCAAGAAACAGAAATAGAAATTCTGCAAACTATTGCATCTGATATAGAGTAACATCTAATTATGATGCATAGTGGCAGGTGCAACTTACCACAATGAAATCCTGTCTTTAGGATAGTCCAAGTTCTCCAGATAACCGAGAAAGTTGGGTAGCATGTGAGCTGAATTTCTAGCCAGAATAGCAAGGAAGACACTCGGCAGATCTTCAGCTGCTTCTAACGAGGAGTCTCCATTGTCCAACATGTATACAGACGGTATGGCAGTCACTAGGAGAGCTATGCACACAGCAAATGCACAGCAAGTGCAATCCAGTGTATCGAGAGACTATTCATAGATGATCCGTGGAGCTGGGAATTTGATGGATATTTCTGACTGGTAATTATTTCACTGCTTCTGGAGCCTTACTCCTTCCTTAATCTACGCTCTCAGAGTCTGTGTGGCAGCCTCGCTTCTTTGATGGAGAACTGTACTTCTTTATCTTGACAAGAGAAGGATGTTATTGCTAACTAGCCTCTACACAGGCTCTCCTTTTTCTGTTCTTTATCACAATCGTTCAATAAGATAAAATACTGTATTATTCGTTCAATGAGATAAAATACGGTATTAATTGGAGGAATAAAGAAAGAAATAGACGTAAAGTTAGGAAAAAGGAGAGCCTGTATCGGGAAGTCGCGTGAGGGTAGAAGGGTGGTAGAAGGGTGAAAATGAGCGTGGGCATACTGAGCTAGAGATGTTGGACTGCCCACGCAGAGGTCTACGACTAATAAAACTTTGCCTGCAGCAAGCTGGACATGGACTTGGAACTGGAAGTTTGCAAGCACTATAGCTAGCTATACCTTAGGCTTAGCTAGATGATCTACTAGTCTAGATTGTGTGTTTAGATTCTATCACTATTACCTTTTCTTGTGTAGAATAGCTTAGTCATCATTATCATATAGCAGGTAGCTACTGCCACCAGAGCTGGCCACGCTGGTTCTCTGATCTGACTTGCAGCACAGCTTGGTGGTTGTCTCAGTGCAGTGCAGTACAGTACAGTCTTACTCTGAATGCGTGGGAGAATACCTTACGTCACGATTGTGGGCTACATATCGCCCACGTTCATAAAAATCCTTGTGGATCACGCGATTTCCCAAACCAGGCCTTACTTTTTCTTAACTGTACGCCCATTTCTTCCCTTGCTGCCTCACTATGTCTTGTTTATGGATGAACAGTGACAACAGCAAGAAAAAGTAAGGCCTGGGAACAAGGCTAATTGCTAACTGCCATTCTTGGACATCTGAGCATGCGCAGTAAGCACGTGTCATGCCCCTTATATGTAAACTGTGCAAATGGCTACAAGATCAAGAAGTGACCTTGATGCTCTGGTGGTCCAGGTGGAAGGATTGAATCTAGAGGAGAACAAAGCTGGCTCAGGGGCTTATGGCTGTGTCTTTAGAGTGACGGTGAATGGAAGACACTGCATTGCTAAGAAGATTCACTCCATATTGCTCCAAGAGCGATCCCTTGGATAGAGGGGGAACATTGTGACAAAGTTCAGAAATGAATGTCATATTCTGAGTGTTTTACATCACCCCAACATAGTTGGTTTCGTTGGAGTCCATTACGGCCGCAATAAAAACGACATCAGTCTAATAATGGAGAGGCTTCATTCTGACTTGGCCAATTTCGTTGAAACCCATCGAGACACGAATATCGCCACTAGAATCCATATCCTGTATGATGTATCCAAGGGCGGGCCTTCACTATCTCCACTCTCTGACCCCTCCCCTCATCCATCGTGACCTCACTGCTCCCAACATCCTGCTCACTGAGGACCTCACTGCCAAGATCGGAGACCTGGGTGTCTCCAGATTTGTGGATCTAGAGAGATTAACCTAACAAGTACCCCAGGAAATGCAGGCTACATGCCTCCCGAGTGTCATGTGGAACGGCCCACCTACACTACCAAGCTGGACATCTTCTCATTCGGTTATCTCATCATTCACACTGTTATCGGCGATTTCCCTAAAGTCTACGACATACTTCGAAGTGATCCCAACTATTTCAAATATATTAACAATGGAAAAGAGGAGCTCATGCGTCGAAGCACTGCTGTCCATGGTGACAAAATGGGGGAGAAACATGCTCTTTATCCTCTTGTTGTTAGCTGCCTCCATGACCGACCTCAACAGAGACCATCAGTTGACGAAGTGATTGTCTCACTCAGAAAGCTGTGTCTACAGCACCCCAGGATGGTACGTGAGTGAGTGGGTGGAGGTATCAAATGTGCATTGTCAGCTTATATAGTGTTAGTGTCGACTGTATGCTGGTACTTCTGTGTGGGTGGCTATAGAATCTTGAACAGTATATAACATGTACATACAATTTGTGTCATTCCTTCTTTTGGGTGTGTTTACTGATAGTGTATTTTCTCCCAGGCATTTCTAGATGCTTGTGAGACGGATAATGTAGGTGTGGTTCTGGAGCTACTGGAGTGTGGGGCTGATCCCAACCAGGCAGACAAGGTGAGGGGAATACTGTCTACAGTGCCAATATGTCTGTTGGTTGACGATATTGTCTCTACAGAATGGTTGGACTGCTCTTTACTGGGCTAGTGACATTGGACATGATGAGATAGTGAGGGTCCTCTTAGCAGCCAAGGCTACTGTCAACACTCAGACCAAGGTTGGTTTTGTTGTACAAACAATTTCCCACAACATGCCGTTTACATTGTTTTCCTCCTATGTACAGTCGGGACAGACCCCTCTTTGGACAGCCAGTTTCTATGGTCATCAGAAATGTATCGACCTCCTAATCGATGCTGGGGCCAATGTTGATGTACCCAAAGAGGTGAGCTGTACACACATCTCAGAGGCCACTAGCCACAGAGCCTCCCCATGTTCTGTTGACCTGGTCCATTATTAGACACCAGAGCTAGTCATGTTTGTGTAGAGAGCACTGGTAGTTGGTGTACCGAGGTACGACACGCATCTCATGATATATTCAAACAATTTTTACGTTGTTTTCGATATAATGTGTTCCCAACAATAACTCTGTTATTCTGTGACTAAGGCTCAAGGGTAGTAGTTTAGACCTAGATCTAACTGTTTCCATGGAATATTCAATTCAAAAACAATGTCGTACCTCCTCTGCCCTGACATTAGTGTAGATAGTCATGTGATATTGTATGAGGTGATATTGTGTAATGAGTGGATCTGTACTATCTTGACTCTGTACAGGATGGAGGCACTGCATTGTGGGTAGCTGCTCAGGAGGGTCGTGTGAGGGCAGTGGAAATATTAATTGCTGCAAAAGCTAAAATTGACATTCAAAAGAAGGTGAGATTTACTATTTGTCTGTTAGTAATTATTTGGATCTGTACACAGAACGGAGCCACAGCATTGCACATGGCCAGTCTGAATGGTCGTTGTGGAGTTGTTAGAATGTTGTTGGAGGCCAAGGCTGACGTTAAAATCAAAACTAATGTGAGTCACGCTGCATGATTGTATATAATTATGATACTGTATATCACCATGGCAACATTAAATCCAGTGGTTTTGTGATAAATTCCTTATTTTCCTTCATCACTAACTGCTCACATACCCACTATACAGGACGGACGTACTGCCTATGATGTGGCTAGTAGGAAAGGACACACTCAAGTGTGTGAACTACTACACTGACTCTGTACCTTATTAACTGTACTGTTACCATGGCAGCTAGCCTCTGATAGATACGTTGATTGCAAATTTATACACTACATCATTAATTTTTGTCTTATAATAAATTTTTTTTCTATATACGGTTTCTCATGTATTTCACCAAGTTACATTCTGATCATGTAAAACTTGAAAGTTAATTGGTCAATAATGGGAAATGTGCAAAATTAATAACCTGAAACTAGATTGAATTGTTTGTCTAAAGGTGCGGCCTGGAATCGAGGCTATATAATTATATAGGTGCTTGATTCTCAATCACATCTTGAGATAGGAATCCCACTTGTAGTAGATAAGAGATGACAGCATGATGATCACATGACACAGCTGTAGAGGAAATACAATCACGAATATAATTATAAGGAATTCAAAAAAAGACAATAATTATTACCGCGAATAAATCTAATAACCAGCTCAACTTCTACAGCTATAGGGTATAATATGTTTCCTCGATCACCATCATTAATGCAAATACAAAAAGATCTCCAAGGTTACCATAGATACACAGCTAACTGACTTCCCTCACTATTCAGTAGAGGGAGCATTGGACTCAAACAAAGATCTACAAACAGACAGCTAGCTTCAACATGTATTAACACACAAGCACCCTCTGTAAAGGAATACTCCATCTCTCACCATAATGAAGAGGTGTCTGATTGTCTGTGTCCTCAATATTAACCCTTTCCCTGCTTTAATTAAAAGTGAATATTTGCATATTTTGTTTAAAAAATTTATAACTCATGAACCGTATATTAAAAACACTTGTAACAAAGTTCCACAGGTAGAACCGGACCTGTCGCATTCATGGACTCATCATCGTTGCCTAGCAACCAACCACCACCCCACAAATAACAATTGTTAACAAAAATTCATAATTATGTTCACAAACAATACTGTATGATGTTACGAAGTGACTGAACACATGATATAAGTGTTCAGAATGTTCTCACGGTGACATGGCTCACTCAGGACTCAATCATGATCTGCAGAAACTTGTATTTGAGGTTCTATTGGCAGATGCCCTTTTCCCGGGAAATATTTTCTTCACCTACACACAGGATTACAAGTTCAATGGTGGCTCATGATGTCCACTGTTGTACTAACTAGCCTAAATAAACCTATAGTGAAGCTATCAAGACTACAAATGCTACTCTATAGTGACTTACCAGGTTCAGGAAGATGGTCCACCTCAAGTGCGTCTTCCTCAGGATTCTCAGGCTCTTTCTTTTTAGTTTGACCTCTGAAAGGAAGCTTCCTACCTAGCTATGATCTCAGTCACTGTCCTCTCACTGTACAAGGCCATAAGCATCGATATTCTCACTCTCTAGCTTCCCTAGAACCTCCCTGAGGTTGTACTACAAAGATCTTGTAGCAATTATAAAACGGTCACTTTTCTTTCGATGATTCTGATCGAACCGTACCTTGAAGCAAAATATTAAAAATACCACGTGGAAGAGCAGCTCAATGCGCATGTGCTGGTACCTGCAGTGTGTGCATAGCTCCAACACAGCGTGCACAATGATTTTTTTTTATTTATCAGTAGCCATGCCGACTATAGTCGGCTAAAGCGGGGAAAGGGTTAACATCTGCTCCCTCTTCACAAGTAGTTTCACCATGTTCAGGTTGCCACGGTCATAGGCCCAGTGAAGAAGACCCATCCCCTGTATCATGAAATGCATCTCTATATACAACAATCTAGCGTTAATTTGTTGTAAGTTGGACAATCCAAACTAGCATGGTTATAGTTCAAGGAAATTAGACAGCAATTTTCTTACTTCTAGACTACTGTCAGCTGATTATAAGGTGTGCCTTATTTATGGTGTTGCACTGAACTATTTGTAAGCAAAGATTGGTCTAACGAGATACGAACATTGCGTATAATAATAGACTGTATATCTCCAGAGCTCTCACATGAGGTCCCAGTTTGGTGTGATCCGATTGGACTCTTCCAGCACTCTAGTGAGGTCATGTCGGAAGTAGGGCTCAAACACGACATCATCCTCCAGAATCAGGATTTGATCCAGACCCTCCGTCATCATCTGGGGGGCAAGAGAGGTACAGTAAGACTTGTCTATACTGGTCACCCTTGGACAGACCAACAGTGGCTATTATAACAAGATGCTCAGTAGAGCATTCATCTCGTGCGTTGACATAACGGACACGCAATCAACTTTTTATCGTAATAACTTTAACATTATGGGGATTCTACAAAGCAACGATTGGATCGATTAGAAAATAGTGTTTTTTGTCACAATTTGAAGACAAGTAGTTTATTATTTTTCAACCACTGTCTCATTATCAGTTAAAGCAATTCATGAAAGTGTCTAGTTTGCTCAAACAGCTAATGTTTGTGTCCGCACACAGGAGACTTAGGAGCACATTAACCTGGCTGTACTATTATAGAGGGTGACCACATTAGACAGGTTTCACACAGTTACAAGTGCCCACAATGCAACAGGTAGCAATACTTTCTGTACACATCAACAAGTGTCCACTAACGCCCACTCACCTGCTGCCATATCGTGTGGTGACTAAGGAAACAGCCGACCTCTCCAAAGCTCATAGGTCGTTCTCTCCAAGGGTCCTTCCAGCCAGGTAGGTACTTGATGCCCATACTGTCCAGGTAGCTCTGATTCAACTGTCTGTAGTGGCCTGGGATAAAATAAACAAAAGAGGTTCTTTTAAACATGAGTTCCCCACCACATCGTTGTGTATCAATTAGTGTGTATTGTCTCCTCCCCCATCCCTCTGTATTGTACAGCCAGTTATGTCTCCCCTCACACACAGTGAACCTATACTCTACACCATGCAGTACATCTCAAGACTACCCTCTCTCAATGGCAATTTGGGGTTGGACGTGATAAGCCACTATCTAAAACCTTACTCCATACGATGTATGATTATTAATTTTCTCTCACCTTCCATCGACAGCATCAAAGAGGGTGTAGTTGAAGTTGAGCTCGTCCAGGCTTAAAATCATCCGGTTTCTTCTTTCTGGCCTCCGTACTAGCCCAATCATGAACACCTACCAAATATTGTTTGGAAATTATCAGTGAACTTTTATGATTTCCGTACACATACAACATAACTGTAATAGTAGAGACAGCTTACCGCGTCCAACCCCAAGTTGTTCTTGACAGGGGGTGGTCTGGAGATGTACTGACTGTACAGTATAGGGGGGTGGTCCACTGTGAGGGGGGAGACAATACACACACTAATGCAGTATAGGGGGGTGGTCCACTGTGTGGGGGGAGACAATACGCACACTAATGCAGTATAGGGGGGTGGTCCACTGTGTGGGGAGAGACAACACGCACACTAATGCAGTATAGGGGGGTGGTCCACTGTGTGGGGGGAGACAACACACACACTAATGCAGTATAGGGGGGTGGTCCACTGTGTGGGGGGAGACAACACACACACTAATGCAGTATAGGGGGGTGGTCCACTGTGTGGGGGGAGACAACACACACACTAATGCAGTATAGGGGGATGGTCCACTGTGTGGGGGGAGACAACACGCACACTAATGCAGTATAGGGGGGTGGTCCACTTTGTGTGGGGAGACAACACGCACACTAATGCAGTATAGGGAGTGGTCCACCGTGTGGGGGGAGACAACACACACACTAATGCAGTATAGGGGGATGGTCCACTGTGTGGGGGGAGACAACACACGCACACTAATGCAGTATAGGGGGGTGGTCCACTGTGTGGGGGGAGACAACACGCACACTAATGCAGTATAGGGGGGTGGTCCACTGTGTGGGGGGAGACAACACACACACTAATGCAGTATAGGGGGGTGGTCCACTGTGTGGGGGGAGACAACACGCACACTAATGCAGTATAGGGGGGTGGTCCAGTGTGTGGGGGGAGACAACACGCACACTAATGCAGTATAGGGGGGTGGTCCACTGTGTGGGGGGAGACAACACGCACACTAATGCAGTATAGGGGGGAGGTCCACTGTGTGGGGTGGAGACAACACACACACTAATGCAGTATAGGGGGGAGGTCCACTGTGTGGGGGGAGACAACACACACTAATGCAGTATAGGGGGGTGGTCCACCGTGTGGGGGGAGACAACACACACTAATGCAGTATAGGGGGTGGTCCACTGTGTGGGGGGAGACAACACGCACACTAATGCAGTATAGGGGGGTGGTCCACTGTGTGGGGGGAGACAACACGCACACTAATGCAGTATAGGGGGAAGGTCCACTGTGTGGGGGGAGACAACCCACACACTAATGCAGTATAGGGGGGTGGTCCACTGTGTGGGGGGAGACAATACGCACACTAATGCAGTATAGGGGGATGGTCCACTGTGTGGGGGGAGACAATACGCACACTAATGCAGTATAGGGGGGTGGTCCACTGTGTGGGGGGAGACAACATGCACACTAATGCAGTATAGGGGGGTGGTCCACTGTGTGGGGGGAGACAACATGCACACTAATGCAGTATAGGGGGGTGGTCCACTGTGTGGGGGGAGACAACACGCACACTAATGCAGTATAGGGGGGTGGTCCACTGTGTGGGGGGAGACAACACGCACACTAATGCAGTATAGGGGGGTGGTCCACTGTGTGGGGGGAGACAACACGCACACTAATGCAGTATAGGGGGGTGGTCCACCGTGTGGGGAGAGACAACACGCACACTAATGCAGTATAGGGGGGTGGTCCACTGTGTGGGGGGAGACAACACACACACTAATGCAGTATAGGGGGGTGGTCCACTGTGTGGGGGGAGACAACACGCACACTAATGCAGTATAGGGGGGTGGTCCACTGTGTGGGGGGAGACAACACGCACACTAGTGCAGTATAGGGGGGGTGGTCCACTGTGTGGGGGGAGACAATACACACACACTAATGCAGTATAGGGGGGAGGTCCACCGTGTGGGGGGAGACAATACACACACTAATGCAGTATAGGGGGGTGGTCCACTGTGTGGGGGGAGACAACACACACACTAATGCAGTACAGGGGGGTGGTCCACTGTGTGGGGGGAGACAATACACACACTAGTGCAGTATAGGGGGGTGGTCCACTGTGTGGTGGAGACAACACACACACTAATGCAGTATAGGGGGGTGGTCGACAACACGCACACTAATGCAGTATAGGGGGGTGGTCCACTGTGTGGGGTGGAGACAACACACACACTAATGCAGTATAGGGGGGTGGTCCACTGTGTGGGGGGAGACAACACACACATTAATGCAGTATAGGGGGGTGGTCCACCGTGTGGGGGGGAGACAACACGCACACTAATGCAGTATAGGGGGTGGTCCACCGTGTGGGGGGAGTCAACACGCACACTAGTGCAGTATAGGGGGTGGTCCACCGTGTGGGGGGAGACAACACGCACACTAGTGCAGTATAGGGGGGTGGTCCACCGTGTGGGGGGAGTCAACACGCACACTAGTGCAGTATAGGGGGTGGTCCACCGTGTGGGGGGAGACAACACACACTAATGCAGTATAGGGGGGTGGTCCACCGTGTGGGGGGAGTCAACACGCACACTAGTGCAGTATAGGGGGTGGTCCACCGTGTGGGGGGAGACAACACGCACACTAGTGCAGTATAGGGGGTGGTCCACTGTGTGGGGGGAGACAACACGCACACTAGTGCAGTATAGGGGGTGGTCCACCGTGTGGGGGAGACAACACGCACAGTAGTGCAGTATAGGGGGTGGTCCACCGTGTGGGGGAGACAACACGCACACTAGTGCAGTATAGGGGGATGGTCCACCGTGTGGTAGGAGACAACACGCACACTAGTGCAGTATAGGGGGGTGGTCCACCGTGTGGGGGGAGACAACACGCACACTAGTGCAGTATAGGGGGGTGGTCCACCGTGTGGGGGGAGACAACACGCACACTAATGCAGTATACGGGGGTGGTCCACCGTGTGGGGGGAGACAACACGCACACTAATGCAGTATACGGGGGTGGTCCACCGTGGGGGGGAGACAACACGCACACTAATGCAGTATAGGGGGGTGGTCCACCGTGGGGGGGGAGACAACACGCACACTAATGCAGTATAGGGGGGTGGTCCACCGTGTGGGGGGAGACAACACGCACACTAATGCAGTATAGGGGGTGGTCCACCGTGTGGGGGGAGACAACACGCACACTAATGCAGTATAGGGGGGTGGTCCACCGTGTGGGGGGAGACAACACGCACACTAATGCAGTATAGGGGGGTGGTCCACCGTGTGGGGGGAGACAACACGCACACTAATGCAGTATAGGGGGGTGGTCCACCGTGTGGGGGGAGACAACACGCACACTAATGCAGTATAGGGGGGTGGTCCACCGTGTGGGGGGAGACAACACGCACACTAATGCAGTATAGGGGGGTGGTCCACCGTGTGGGGGGAAGACAACACGCACACTAATGCAGAATAGGGGGGTGGTCCACCGTGTGGGGGGAAGACAACACGCACACTAATGCAGTATAGGGGGGTGGTCCACCGTGTGGGGGGAGACAACACGCACACTAATGCAGTATAGGGGGGTGGTCCACCGTGTGGGGGGAGACAACACGCACACTAATGCAGTATAGGGGGGTGGTCCACCGTGTGGGGGGAGACAACACGCACACTAGGTCCACTGTGTGGGGGGAGACAACACGCACACTAGTGCAGTATAGGGGGGTGGTCCACTGTGTGGGGGGAGACAACACGCACACTAATGCAGTATAGGGGGGTGGTCCACTGTGTGGGGGGAGACAACACACACACTATTGCAGTATAGGGGGGTGGTCTACTGTGTGGGGGGAGACAATACGCACACTAATGCAGTACAGGGGGGTGGTCCACTGTGTGGGGGGAGACAATACGCACACTAATGCAGTACAGGGGGGTGGTCCACTGTGTGGGGGGAGACAACACGCACACTAATGCAGTACAGGGGGGTGGTCCACTGTGTGGGGGGAGACAACACGCACACTAATGCAGTACAGGGGGGTGGTCCACTGTGTGGGGGGAGACAACACGCACACTAGTGCAGTATAGGGGGGTGGTCCACTGTGTGGGGAGAGACAACACGCACACTAGTGCAGTATAGGGGGGTGGTCCACTGTGTGGGGGGAGACAACACGCACACTAGTGCAGTATAGGGGGGTGGTCCACTGTGTGGGGGGAGACAACACGCACACTAATGCAGTATAGGGGGGTGGTCCACTGTGTGGGGGGAGACAACACACACACTATTGCAGTATAGGGGGGTGGTCTACTGTGTGGGGGGAGACAATACGCACACTAATGCAGTACAGGGGGGTGGTCCACTGTGTGGGGGGAGACAATACGCACACTAATGCAGTACAGGGGGGTGGTCCACTGTGTGGGGGGAGACAACACGCACACTAATGCAGTACAGGGGGGTGGTCCACTGTGTGGGGGGAGACAACACGCACACTAATGCAGTACAGGGGGGTGGTCCACTGTGTGGGGGGAGACAACACGCACACTAGTGCAGTATAGGGGGGTGGTCCACTGTGTGGGGAGAGACAACACGCACACTAGTGCAGTATAGGGGGGTGGTCCACTGTGTGGGGGGAGACAACACGCACACTAGTGCAGTATAGGGGGGTGGTCCACTGTGTGGGGGGAGACAACACGCACACTAGTGCAGTATAGGGGGAGTGGTCCACTGTGTGGGGGGAGACAACACGCACACTAGTGCAGTATAGGGGGGGTGGTCCACTGTGTGGGGGGAGACAATACACACACACTAATGCAGTATAGGGGGGAGGTCCACCGTGTGGGGGGAGACAATACACACACTAATGCAGTATAGGGGGGTGGTCCACTGTGTGGGGGGAGACAATACACACACTAGTGCAGTATAGGGGGGTGGTCCTCTGTGTGGGGGGAGACAACACGCACACTAATGCAGTATAGGGGGGTGGTCCACTGTGTGGGGGGAGACAACACACACACTAATGCAGTATAGGGGGGTGGTCCACTGTGTGGGGGGAGACAACACACACACTAATGCAGTACAGGGAGGTGGTCCACTGTGTGAGGGGAGACAACACACACACTAATGCAGTATAGGGGGGTGGTCCACTGTGTGGGGGGAGACAATACACACACTAATGGATACACAGTCAAGGATGTTGTGGGAACACTATTAAAAGAGCACCTCTTTATATGACCTGCACTAATTATACCCGCCCACACACATTGTTCACAGCAACAATGGAGCTACATCAGCACACACTGAGATGGCTACTGGCTATACTAACAAAGAGCAGATGACACCGCAGCCTTAAGGGGGAGAGGCTTACCAAGGTTTTCGTGGTCCAGGCTCTCATAGTCCAGGCTCTCATAGTCCTCTGAACCCAAACACCTCGGTGTTCAGAATGTGCATAGGCAGATCTACAGTGGAGGGAAGGGGACAATTCAAACTAGTTATGGTTTGGGTAATTTGATAAGCTTGAAGAGTCTGTCCAATACAGTACCTGCCATTTTTGCCGAGTATGCCAAGTGTGTGACCTCATCCATGGGTCCAGTGAACCCGTCCAGTGCCGGCCAGTGTTGGAGCCTCTCTGACCCCGCCCACCTCAGGTCAACGAGGAGGGCGGAGTGAACCACAGGGACTGGGATACAGCCCACCTGCGTCCCTTGGAGGATAGGGATATAGTCAGGGGTACGTTTGTAGTAGCCCTGAGGGGAAACAGTCAAAAGATGAAAACGCATTATTTTTTCAAGTTGTCAGACACAGGTCACACTTGATTGACACTTGACATTGGGAATGACTTAATTTGTACACAGTGCATTGGCACAGTACAGCTTGTGGGCATGTTCATGATAGAGAGGCAGACTTTACACAAAAGTACAGTGCGACAGTATGGTATAATCCATGAAATGGAGTACCCTCCACTCCACTAGATCTAGACCTCCTTAGCTCAACTCACCCGGCTGTCTATTCCACACCAGAAGTTGGAGTAAGCAGCATCCTTGCCCGACTTTAGCATCGGAGCCACTATTGCCCTGTGTGTGGTGTGTGTGTGATGTGTGTGTGGGTGTGGGGGGGACCATACAATGTTGACTATGTAATCAATGTGAGAGTGTTGATGAATGGTAATAGCGACTAAATGCTGTGTGTCTATATGTTAAGACAATAAGAGTATTTTTTGAGACAATGGCTTTAGCCTACACGCTGTATTTATCGCTATAGTAACACACAGGAAAAGGTCAGCTGACTCTCAGAGTACGTTGTCTGACTCTCACTCTATTACAGACAAATCAAATAGTTCAACAATGGAGAAAAAATAAACAGTAATCCAATGTCAGCCATAACTAAGGACCAGGCACTCACAGACAGAGGAAACTCTTAATGCTTTACACTGTACATATCTGAGCAGAGCTACAGTGTGGTCACCCTCTAATAATACAGACAGGTTAAAAAGCCCCAAAGTCTCCATAGCATGTGTTTCAATCAACCTGTGTTACTGCCCAAGGGGGATCCCCTCCCTATGGACTGTACATGCACTGACTTACCTTTGCTGATCCATCAGAATCCGTAGTGTCCTGTTGTTCACCAGAAAGTTGTCACAGTCTAGCCGCTGGATAAACAACAATTGTATAGTTAATCTGAGCTAGATACTGTGGATACCAAAATTGCAATAACTAAAACTGTATCTACTACTGTCTTGGGCAGACTAACAGTGGTTGAAATAAAGAGGTGGCCTGCTAACACAGGTCCAAACACATGCTATGGAGACTTTGGGCCTCATTAACCTGGCTGTATTATAGAGGGTGACCTGCTTACAGGGTGACCACTATAGACAGGTTTCACTGTATCATAATGGTACGTCTAGAGATAGCCTAGCTAGGTCGTTACAATAGATGGGCCGGGAACGAGGCTAGAGATGACCACACAGATAACTCACAAAGAGGTAGTCTGCCCCTGAACGCCTAGCCGCCTCCAGACCTTCCTGTCTCAACTGGGCAACATGGACAAACCTCTCGTCATGCTCCTCGAAGGGGTCAAGGTTCGGATACAGCCACTCGTCTGATGACTTCAAGTCCACCGATTTGTACACGAGCTTAACGTTTTCTGCCCACTCAGCAAGTATTGCCGTGGTGTTGTCACTGTTATGGTCTGTTCTGATCCTACAGTGTAGTTAATGATATTCATAGGTGGGTGGGGCTGGTACAAACACAATAGGGTTTTGTTGAAACAGAAATAGAAATTCTGCACACTATTACATACAATGCATCTGATATAGAGTAACAACCTCTAATTATGATGCATAGTGGCAGGTGCAACTTACCACAATGAAATCCTGTCTTTAGGATAGTCCAAGTTCTCCAGATAACCGAAAAAGTTGGGTAGCATGTGAGCTGAATTTCTAGCCAGAATAGCAAGGAAGACACTCGGCAGAACTTCAGCTGCTTCTAACGAGGAGTCTCCATTGTCCAACGTGTATACAGACGGTATGGCAGTCACTAGGAGAGCTATGCACACGGCAAGTGCAATCCAGTGTATCGAGAGACTATTCATAGATGATCCGTGGAGCTGGGAATTTGATGGAGTTTATCTTAACATCTGACTGGTGATTATTTCACTGCTTCTCGAGCCTTACTCTGTGTGACAGCCTCGCTTCTTTGATGGAGAACTGTGCTTCTTTATCTTGACAAGAGGAGGATGTCCCTAGGCCCTATTGTTAATGTTATCATGTTATTGCTTAATTAAATAGTCAGCATGCTCGTTTAACTATTATATTGAGTTTGTTTCATTAATGATCTTTTCCATTCTCTGCTAGATCTATCTGAGCATGCGCAGTAAGCATGTGTTTTGCCCCTTATTATGTAAACCCCAGAGTAAACAGTAAGAATGTGCCCTGCCCTTTATGTAAACTGTGTAAATGGCTACAAGAAGTGACCTTGATGCTCTGGTGGTCCAAGTGGAAGGATTGAATCTAGAGGAGAACAAAGCTGGCTCAGGGGCTTATGGCTGTGTCTTTAGAGTGACGGTGAATGGAAGACACTGCATTGCTAAGAAGCTTCACTCCATATTGCTCCAAGAGCGATCCCTTGGACAGAGGGAGAGCATTGTGACAAAGTTCAGAAATGAATGTCATATTCTGAGTGTTTTACATCACCCCAACATAGTTGGTTTCGTTGGAGTCCATTACGGCCGCGATAAGAACGACATCAGTCTAATAATGGAGAGGCTTCATTCCGACTTGGCTGATTTCGTTGAAACCCATCGAGACACGAATATCGCCACTAGAATCCATATCCTGTATGATGTATCCAAGGGACTGCACTATCTCCACTCTCTGACCCCTCCCCTCATCCATCGTGACCTCACTGCTCCCAACATCCTGCTCACTGAGGACCTCACTGCCAAGATCGGAGACCTGGGTGTCTCCAGGTATGTTGTTGTTTTTGCAACAAAGGAAAATGTTTGTTTTAATGAGTTAGAAACAAAAATGAGTAATATGGGAAAACAAAGGCAAAAATGTAAAACCTAATGTTCATTTACAGGTATGTTGATCTGGAGAGATTGACTCATGTTCTGACAAACGTCCCAGGAAATCCAACCTACATGCCTCCCGAGTGTCATGTGGAGCCACCCACTTACACTACCAAGCTGGACATCTTCTCATTCGGTCATCTCATCATTCACACTGTTATCGGTGATTTCCCTAAAGTCAAGATTGTACCTCATAGTATTCGCAACTATTTCAAGTCCATCGGAGGAAAGGAGGAGCTCATGCGTCGAAGCACTGCTGTCCATGGTGACAAAATGGGGCAGAAACACGCTCTTTATCCTCTTGTTGTTAGCTGCCTCCATGACCGACCTCAACAGAGACCATCAGTTGACGAAGTGATTGTCTCACTCAGAAAGCTGTGTCTACAGCAGCCCAGGATGGTACGTGAGTGAGTGGGTGGAGGTATCAAATGTGCATTGTCAGCTTATATAGTGTTAGTGTCGACTGTATGCTGGTACTTCTGTGTGGGTGGCTATAGAATCTTGAACAGTATATAACATGTACATACAATTTGTGTCATTCCATCTTTTGGGTGTGTTTACTGAGAGTGTATTTTCTCCCAGGAATTTTTGGAGGCTTGTAAGACTGGTGATGTGGGTGTGGTTCTGGAGCTACTGGAGTGTGGGGCTGATCCCAACCAGGCAGACAAGGTGAGGGAATACTGTCTACAGTGCCAATATGTCCGTTGGTTGATGATATTGTCTCTACAGAATGGTTGGACTGCTCTTTACTGGGCCAGTAGGAATGGACATGATGAGATAGTGAGGGTCCTCTTAGCAGCCAAGGTTACAGTCAACACTCAGACCAATGTTGGTTTTGTTGTACAAATACATTTCCCACAACATGCTGTTTACATTGTTTTCCTCCTATGTACAGTCGGGAGCGACTCCTCTTTGGGCAGCCAGTTTCTATGGTCACCAGAAATGTATGGAGCTCCTAATCGATGCTGGGGCCTATGTTGATGTACCCAAAGAGGTGAGTGTAAGTAGCTATATACACATAGCCTCGATTCCAGGCCAATTAAAGTATGGCCTGGTACTTATTGCATGGTGATAGTGAGCATGTGATAGTTTATTCTCCAGAATCTGGGGGATCCCCTCTTTTCTTTCTTTCTATCTATGTACATCAGCTTAGCTCTCTATTGCGTTGTTCCAGAAGGCTTTCACACTAGTCTGATGCCAAAATAGGTTCTCATCCACCTCTATGACGGCTGTATGGTCAGGATATCTTAGCTTGGATCTGTACAGGCTATGGGAAGTGTATGGTGCCTCTTGACTGCTTCTTGCGAAGACAACCTGGCTATAGGACCATCGTAGATGTAGATGAGAGCCTCCAAACTAGTGTTCAAGCCTTCTAAGCAATAGATACAGCTTCACGGAACTCAGTATGGAGATAAAATATTACGGATCTTAGTAAAGGGACTAAATTATGGGTACTAAGGTTTTACATTCGTAGTACGATTACCCATATTCTGAAGGTACCAGGCTGTATTTTAATGCGACCTGGAATCGAGGCTACTATACACACATCTCAGAGGCCACTAGCCACAGAGCCTCCCCATGTTCTGTTGACCTGGTCCATTATTAGACACCAGAGCTAGTCATGTTTGTGTGGATAGCACTGGTAGTTGGTGTACCGAGGTACGACACGCATCTCGTGATCTCTCTTTTAATTGCATTCCAATGTAATGCACAATAACTTTGACGAAGGTTCAAGGGTAGTATAGTTTAGACCTAGAGGTAACTGTTTCCGTTACTGAACCCGTAAACGTCATCACAATGGAATATTCAATTAAAAAACAATGTCGTACCTCCTCTGCCCTGACATCAGAGGAGGTACAACTAGTGTGCCTCGATTAGGCTAATTGCCTCTGCAATACCGTTGAGCGTGGATGTAACCACGCCTCGATTATCTGCCCACGCTCAACGGTATTGCAGAGGCAATTAGCCTAATCGAGGCACGCGTGTCGTACCTCCTCTACCCTGATATTAGTGTAGATAGTCATGTGATATTGTATGAGTGATATTGTGTAATGAGTGGATCTGTACTATCTTGACTCTGTACAGGATGGAGCCACTGCGTTGTGGGTAGCTGCTCAGAATGGTCATGTGAGGGCAGTGGAATTGTTGATTGCTGCCAAAGCTAGAGTTGACATTCAAAATAAGGTGAGATTTACTAGAGTAGTGGATTGAGTAGTGGATTAGCTGGTCCAGTTGCGGGTTAGTGTAAAAGCTGGAATGCGGAATAGAACGAAAGATGGAATGACTAAAAAGAGAGCTGCTGATGGTGTTCTTAGTCTTAAATACTTGTGCTACAGAAGCCTTTTATAGACACAAAGCTAATTTTAGAAGACTATTACTATAGGAGTAAAAAAATTAGACTGAGTATAATTATAGTAGCAACATTGAACATAACAAATACACATAATTATACGTGTCTATAGACTTAGCGAAGTAATTATGTTGTGCCCAAAGTAAGGTGGAGTGTGAAGTCTATAGCTATACAGGACACTCCAAAGCTATACCTTTCTTCAATCTGCATGCCTGCAAAGTTTTGGCCCTTGGTGAAACTTTAAACGATTTGTGCGTGTTGAAGAGACACACTGACCAAGCCTTTTGCCATTGATTTCCACACACATTGGGTTGTGGATTCAGCAAATTCCACATTTATACTCTCGTTATCTCAATATCTACCACTGTGCAACAGTGTGTGTAAGTTGTTGATCCTCTTTCCAATAACAGGTGTCATGTGATGATTACAGCCAGTGTTCCGTTCCATATCTGCATTCCAGCTTTTACACTAACCCTCCAGTTGCTGTTGTACATAATTATAATTATGGTTTATGGTCTATATAACACAGGACAACCAGACAACTCTGTATGCATGTAGCCAGTAACAACAGCATCGTGATCTCTCTTTTAATTGCATTCCAATCTTTTTTACATTGGTTCAGTGTAGTGTGTTCCCAACAATAACTCTATTATTCTGTGACTAAGGCTCAAGGGTAGTATAGTTTAGACATAGATCTAACTGTTTTCGTCGCTGAACCCCAGTGAACCCTATTCAGTTAGGAGATAATTATGCTTGCTACAAATGTTGAGAGCACTGCACCTTTCATATACATCTGGACGAGTTCTAACCAGGACCTCAGCTGGAGAAACACTATAGCTAGCCATAGAGACCTTGAGCAACGTACAGAGCTAGCTAAACAGCTAGTTACAAGCGTTCTACAGGCCTATAGAGTTTGTTGTGACAAGGTCGCGGTTAAGGTTACAGTATACTAATTGCTCATCAATGATTCATAAGATATTTATTTCTCATCACAACGTTATTTTTGTAACTTGCAACGATTATCAATGGAAAGAGAACAAGGAACAATGCTAGCTACAATAATAACTCAGAGTTTATATGTCTTGTAATCCAATGAAGTGGTCTGAGGTCAGCTGGAAAAACTGAGTATTTTGTCGTCAAATTGTGTTGACTGCATAGCTTCTAGGTTGTCTTTCTGACCAGTATTCGATGCCTGAAGACTTACTGGAGGGCGACTCGAAGAGATCTTGTTCATAGAGACCTTACAGCAAAAAATATATCCTTGTTACTACTCTACAGTCGCTATATTAGCCTACAAAAACAGCTAGAAAAATGAACTTACTCTCTTGGGAAAAACTCTTTGAGTCACCTGCCCCTTTATTCGTATAATAAGAAACAGCAGAGTATACGGTAAGGAGGGGTTTCCTGATGTCTGGAATTAACGCAGAGTAACCATTGCCAGATGAGAGCCATTTTACTAGCTGAACTACATTGAACACCCACGCAGATTTGAGCGTGGGTGGAACAGTATACCGTAACCTTAACTACCAGCTAAACAAACGTCATCACAAATGAAGATTCAATTAAATAAGTGTTGTACCTCCTCTGCCCTGACATTAGTGTAGATAGTCATGTGATATTGTATGAGTGATAATAATTATTATTGTGTAATGAGTGGATCGCTGTACTATCTTGACTCTGTACAGAATGGAGACACAGCATTGGTCATGGCCAGTCTGAATGGTCACTGTGGAGTTGTTCGAATGTTGTTGGAGGCCAAGGCTGACGTTCACAACAAGAATAATGTGAGTCACGCTGCATGGTGGTCTTTGTGTACTCTGCTGATTCCATGGTTGAGTGTGTGTACTGTCACCTCTGTGTTAGTCTCGTTCCTAGGCCGCTTTTTTCGAAGGGGAAAAAGGCCTGGTGTCCATTGCTTGGGTGTTAGTGTGCATGGTAATCGTGCACTAATGTAAAACTGTTGCAAACTAGTCCGTTTACTAGGAATATGTTCCGTAATACGTACTTCCATACTGAAGCTATGGCTTATGCCCTCTATTGCGTTCGCCAAGAAAGCTGGTACACTTAGTCTGAAGTCTGAGGCCAGTAGTCTCTAGTTCTACGATGGTCGTATAGTTGTCTTCTCAAGCAGCAGTTAGAAGTACCATAGGAAGCATGCACAATGACTTGCTCTATAGCCTGTCCTTCCAAGCTCAGACATTCCGACCATACGACTGTCGTGAAGTAGACGAGAGGCTCTTCTGGCTTCAGACTAGTGTGCAAGCCTTCTTGATCAACACAATAGAAGCACAGCACGGTAGATAGGGGGAAAAGAAGGGGATTACCCATATTTTACAGCAAAACTAAGTGCATGCGCACTATCAGTATACACCAGGCCGCATTTTCCTCCCTTCCATTCCATACAAAAGAATCGGCCTGGGAACGAGGCTACCTCTGTGTATGAGTGGACTGAGTAGTGGAGAGTGTACAATTAGCTGGTCCAGTTGCTGTGATATATAATTATATGGTTTATGGTCTATAACAGGACAACCAGACAGCTCTGTTTGTAGCCAGTAGGAATGGACATGATGAGATAGTGAGGGTCCTCTTAGCAGCCAAGGCTACAGTCAACACTCAGGAGAAGGTTGGTTTTGTTGTACAAACCCATTTCCCACAACATGCTGTTTACATTGTTTTCCTCCTATGTACAGTTGGGAGTGACCCCTCTTTGGGCAGCCAGTTTCAGTGGTCACCAGAAATGTATGGAGCTCCTAATCGATGCTGGGGCCAATGTTGATGTACCCAAAGAGGTGAGTGTAAGTAGCTGTACACACATCTCAGAGGCCACTAGCCACAGAGCCTCCCCATGTTCTGTTGACCTGGTCCATTAGACACCAGAGCTAGTCATGTTTGTGTAGATTGAGAGCACTGGTAGTTGGTGTACTGAGGTACGATACGCATCTCGTGATCTCTCTTTTAACCAAAAATTTTACAATGTAATGCACAATAACTTTGACTAAGGCTCAAGGGTAGTATAGTTTAGACCTAGATCTAACTGTTTCCGTCCCTGAACCAGTAAACGTCATCACAATGGAATATTCAATTCAAAAACGATGTCGTACCTCCTCTGCCCTGACATTAGTGTAGATAGTCATGTGATATTGTATGAGTGATATTGTGTAATGAGTGGATCTGTACTATCTTGACTCTGTACAGGGTGGAGGCACTGCATTGATGGTAGCTGCTCAGAATGGTCATGTGAGGGCAGTGGAAATATTAATTGCTGCAAAAGCTAAAATTGACATTCAAGCGAAGGTGAGATTTACTATTTGTCTGTTAGTAATTATTTGGATCTGTACACAGAACGGAGCCACGGCATTGTACATGGCCAGTAAGAATGGTCATTGTGGAGTTGTTAGAATGTTGTTGGAGGCCAAGGCTGACGTTAAAATCAAAACTAATGTGAGTCACGCTGCATGATTGTATATAATTATGATACTGTATATCACCATGGCAACATTAAATCCAGTGGTTGTGTGATAAATTCCTTATTTCCCTTCATCACTAACTGCTCACATACCCACTATACAGGACGGACATACTGCCTATGATGTGGCTAGTAGCAATAGACACACTCAAGTGTGTGAACTACTACACTGACTCTGTACCTTATTAACTGTACTGTTACCATGGCAGCGCCTCTGATAGATACGTTGATTGCAAATTTATACACTACATCATTTTGTCTTATAATTAAATTTTTTTCTATATACGGTTTCTCATGTATTTCACCAAGTTACATTCTGATCATGTAAAACTTGAAAGTTAATTGGTCAATAATGAGAAATGTGCAAAATTAATAACCTGAAACTAGATTGAATTGTTTGTCTAAAGGTGCGGCCTGGAATCGAGGCTATATAATTATATAGGTGCTTGATTCTCAATCACATCTTGAGATAGGAATCCCACTTGTAGTAGATAAGAGATGACAGCATGATGATCACATGACACAGCTGTAGAGGAAATACAATCACGAATATAATTATAAGGAATTCAAAAAAAGACAATAATTACTACCGCAAATAAATCTAATAACCAGCTCAACTTCTACAGCTATAGGGTATAATATGTCTCCTCGATCACTATCATTAATACAAAAAGATCTCCAAGGTTACCATAGATACACAGCCAAACTGACTTCCCTCACTATTCAGTAGAGGGAGCATTGGACTCAAACAAAGATCTACAAACAGACAGCTAGCTTCAACATGTATTAACACACAAGCACCCTCTGTAAAGGAATGCTCCATCTCTCACCATAATGAAGAGGGTGTCTGATTGTCTGTGTCCTCAATATTAACATCTGCTCCCCTCTTCACAAGTAGTTTCACCGTGTTCAGGTTGCCACGGTCACAGGCCCAGTGAAGAAGACCCATCCCCTGTATCATGAAATGCATCTCTATAATTATACATGTGCAAGTATGTGTACAGCATTCTACAATCAGCATTAGTTTCAAACATTAAACAGGCTCAGTTAGTTCAAATTATACAGCAATTTTCTTATAATTGGAGAGTCTTTTCAGAATGTGTATATCAACTATATAACTATTTTGGCACATAATTACAGGAATGAACTATATTATAACATTATTAACCTGTCTACTCACCTCTTGGTCAGTTTGATTGACATTGGTGTCAGAGAGTAGAGATCGTAATTTCTTTTCATTCCCTCCTTACACCAGTCGAACATTGTCGTCTTGTCGTCAGTTAGTGCCCTCCTCTGTGTCTCATCCAGCCAGAGTGCTCCCCTGCATGACCAGAGTCCCCACAATGGCAGCCATTCCAGCACGCCCCTCGTTACCAGGCACCTCAACACCATACACCACCACATCCGTCAACTTTAACACAGTAGCAATACGAGTCTCAACCTCTGCCGTGGATACGTTCTCCCCCTTCCAACGAAACGTGTCCCCAGATCGATCACACAAATACACCCAACCTTCCTCGTCAATGCGCATTATGTCTCCAGTTCTGAAAAAAGCATCTCCTGCTTTGAAACAATTCCTAAGAAATTTTTTGCTGAGTTCTCTTTGTTTCGATATCCGTAGAAGGGAGAGACTGTAGTAGGTTCGCTCACACCACACTCGACACAGAAACCATTCTCATCTCTTAGGTAATCGCCAGTCTCCGGATGAAGCTTCAGGATAGTGACGTTTTGAAGGGATGGTACAAACAGTGGGAGAGCTCCAACAGATCCTGGCTTATTGTCAATGTTGATGATACCAAAGTTACCCTCAGCAGAGCCATAAAACTCGATAATGTGATCAAATCGTTTCTGGAACTCCAGCCACAGCTCTTTTCTGAGTCCTGCAGTGATGATTAGACGTACTTTGTGATGTGTGTTAGTGGGTTGAGGGGGTTGGGCCAACACGTAGCGATTCAACTCCCCAATCGTGCACACCATCTGCACAGTGGGGGAGTAAGTGGATATAAATGAAGTGATGTCACCAGTACACAGTGATACATAGCTCAAGTTGTGTAGTGAAAGCAAAGGCAAGAATAGCTGAAAGCATAACAATACGTACTGTCTATCTAAGACATTAATGTAAGTGGGTCAGCTAGCCCCAGCCAATTAGCCAACTCACAGTGCAGTTGTACTTTGCACTATCAGTCCAACAGTGTTTGGCAGAGAACTTTTTCCTAATGGCGAGAGTGGCTCCTGTGTAGATCATAGGCCCTCCACCGTGTGCGAGGCCGTGGGAATGGTAGAGGGGCAGGACAGAGTACACACAGTCACTGTCAGTCACTCCTCCGGCAATCACAAAGAAAGTAGGAGAACGAAACAATCTGTGAGAGAGAGGGACGGGATTAGTACACTCTGATACTCAAGGTG
Source organism: Halichondria panicea (assembly GCF_963675165.1). Lineage (NCBI taxonomy): Eukaryota > Metazoa > Porifera > Demospongiae > Suberitida > Halichondriidae > Halichondria > Halichondria panicea. The sequence goes on from NC_087386.1 coordinate 5,759,402, forward strand.
TGTGTGTGTGAGGTATCTAGTGGTGGGGTAGATAATAAGGTGCAATTCTGTACACAATAATAACAGACTGAAATGATAAAATCCACAGATATATGCAGCTAGCTAGCTAGATGGCCGTTGAAAGGTACGTGACTTAGAAGATCTGACGTCTCTCAGATCCAGACACATGAGAGTAGTGACAATGATATCTTAGCCAGCTGATGGAGGTATCTATTGTAGGGTGGGAGGGTACTCACACTTACCATGAATTGTGTTGCCTATACAGTAGGTCTTTAGATTCTCCATTCGCCATGGTGGTCCAAGACACATCATGCAAGTCCTTGAATTTACATTATTGTATTTATGTGTCTGATTTGGTAAAGATCATTAAGCCTCTGAAATACACCGCGGTTACTGAATACCAATTATTTGGGCATGTGCAGTAGGAGTATGTGTCATATGACCAATGAACACAAAGAGATACTCCCCTTTTTCTGCAAAAGTCCAAAATGGCTACAAGAAGTGACCTTGATGCTCTGGTGGTCCAGGTGGAAGGATTGGATCTAGAGGAGAACCAAGCTGGTCATGGAGCTTATGGCTGTGTCTTTAGAGTGACGGTGAATGGAAAAGACTGCATTGCTAAGAAGCTCCACTCCATCTTGCTCCAAGAGCGATCCCTTGGACAGAGGGGGAACATTGTGACCAAGTTCAGAAATGAATGTCGTATTCTGAGTGTTTTACATCACCCCAACATTGTCGGTTTCGTTGGAGTCAATTACGGCCGCGATAAGAACGACATCAGTCTAATAATGGAGAGGCTTCATTCTGACTTGGCCAATTTTGTTGAAACCCATCGAGATACGAATATCGCCACTAGAATCCATATCCTGTATAATGTATCCAAGGGCCTTCACTATCTCCACTGTCTGACCCCTCCCCTCATCCATCGTGACCTCACTGCTCCCAACATCCTGCTCACTGAGGACCTCACTGCCAAGATCGGAGACCTGGGTGTCTCCAGGTATGTTTGTTTGTTTGTTTGCAACAAAGGAGAATGTTGTTTTTTAGAGACAAAATGAGAATTACTTAATGTGAGAAAACAAAGGCAGATATGTAAAAACTAATGTTCATTTACAGGTATGTTGATCTGGAGAGATTGACTCATGTTCTGACGAATATCCCGGGAAATCCAAGCTACATGCCTCCCGAGTGTCATGTGGAGCCACCCACCTACACTACCAAGCTGGACATCTTCTCATTCGGTCATCTCATCATTCACACTGTTATCGGTGATTTCCCTAAAGTCTCTTACTTTACTCCTGAGGTTATCAAGCACGTGGATGATGGAAAGATGGAGCTCATGCGTCGAAGCACTGCTGTCCATGGTGACAAAATGGGGGAGAAACACGCTCTTTATCCTCTTGTTGTTAGCTGCCTCCATGACCGACCTCAACAGAGACCGTCAGTTGACGAAGTGATTGTCTCACTCAGAAAGCTGTGTCTACAGCACCCCAGGATGGTACGTGAGTGAGTGGGTGGAGGTATCAAATGTGCATTGTCAGCTTATATAGTGTTAGTGTGCTGGTACTTCTGTGTGGGTGGCTATAGAATCTTGAACAGTATATAACATGTACATACAATTTTCATCTTTTGGGTGTGTTTGCTGATAGTGTATTTTCTCCCAGGCATTTCTAGATGCTTGTAAGAGGGGCAATGTGGGTGTGGTTCTGGAGCTACTGGAGTGTGGGGCTGATCCCAACCAGGCAGACAAGGTGAGGGGAATACTGTCTACAGTGCCAATACGTCCGTTGGTTGATGATGTTGTCTCTACAGGATGGTGCTCTTTACTGGGCTAGTGAAAATGGATATGATGAGATAGTGAGGGTCCTCTTAGCAGCCAAGGCTACAGTCAACACTCAGATCAAGGTTGGTTTTGTTGCACAAACACATTTCCCACAACATGATGTTTACATTGTTTTCCTCCTATGTACAGTCGGGAGAAACCCCTCTTTGGACAGCCAGTTTCGATGGTCACCAGAAATGTATGGAGCTCCTAATCGATGCTGGGGCCAATGTTGATGTACCTCAAGAGGTGAGTGTAAGTAGCTGTACACATAGCCTCGATTCCAGGCCAATTAAAGTATGGCCTGGTACTTATTGCATGGTGATAGTGAGCACGTGATAGTTTATTCTCCAGAATCTGGGGGATCCCCTCTTTTCTTTCTTTCTATCTATGTACATCAGCTTAGCTCTCTATTGCGTTGTTCCAGAAGGCTTTCACACTAGTCTGAAGCCAGAAGAGGCTCTCATCCACCTCTATGACGGCTGTATAGTTAGGATATCTTAGCTTTGATCTGTACAGGCTATGGGAAGTGTATGGTGCCTCTTGACTGCTTCTTGCAAAGAAAACTTGGCTATAGGACCATCGTGGACGGTATTGCAGAGGCAATTAGCCTAATCGAGGCACGCGTGTCTCGGTTACACCCACGCTCAGTGGTATTGCAGAGGCAATTAGCCTAATCGAGGCACGCGTGTCGTACCTCCTCTGCCCTGATATTAGTGTAGATAGTCATGTGATATTGTATGAGTGATATTGTGTAATGAGTGGATCTGTACTATCTTGACTCTGTACAGGATGGGATCACAGCATTGTGGGTAGCTGCTCAGAATGGTCATGTGAGGGCAGTGGAATTATTGATTGCTGCTAAGGCTGGAGTTGACATTCAAAATAAGGTGAGATTTACTAGAGTAGTGGATTGAGTAGTGGATTAGCTGGTCCAGTTGCGGGTTAGTGTAAAGCTGGAATGCGGAATAGAACGGAATATGGAATGGCTAAAAAGAGAGCTGCTGATGGTGCTCTGTATTTTTTTAGTGTAGTATGACTTAAATACTTGTTAAAGTGCTACAGAATCCTTTTATAGACACAAAGCTAATTTTAGAAGACTATTATGTAAAAAAAGTAGACTGAGTATAATTATAGTAGCAACATTGAACATTACAAATACACATAATTATACGTGTCTATAGACTTAGCGAAGTAATTATGTTGTGCCCAAAGTAAGGTGGAGTGTGAAGTCTATAGCTATACAGGACACTCCAAAGCTATACCTTTCTTCTATCTGCATGCCTGCAAAGTTTTGGCCCTTGGTGAAACTTTAAACGATTTGTGCGTGTTGAAGGGACACACTGACCAAGCATTTTGCCATTGATTTCCACACACATTGGGTTGTGGAGTCAGCAAATTCCACATTTATACTCTCAACAATGAAACTGTTATCTCAATATCTACCACTGTGCAACAGTGTGTGTAAGTTGTTGATCCTCTTTCCAATAACAGGTGTCATGTGATGATTACAGCCAGCTACATGTTCCGTTCCATATCTGCATTCCAGCTTTTACACTAACCCTCCAGTTGCTGTTATACATAATTATAATTATGGTTTATGGTCTATATAACACAGGACAACCAGACAGCTCTGTATGCATGTAGCCAGTAACAACAGCATCGTGATCTCTCTTTTAATTGCATACCAATCTTTTTTACATTGGTTTTCAATGTAGTGTGTTCCCTACAATAACTCTATTATTCTGTGACTAAGGCTCAAGGGTAGTATAGTTTAGACATAGATCTAACTGTTTCCGTCGCTGAACCCCGGTGAACCCTATTCAGTTAGGTGATATGCTTGCTACAAATGTTGAGAGCACTGCACCTTTCATATACATCTGGACGAGTTCTAACCAGGACCTCAGCTGGAGAAACACTATAGCTAGCCATAGAGACCTTGAGCAACGTACAGAGCTAGCTAAACAGCTAGTTACAAGCGTTCTACAGGCCTATAGAGTTTGTCGTGACAAGATCGCGGTTAAGGTTACAGTATACTAATTGCTCATGAATGATTCATAAGATATTTATTTCTCATCACAATTATTTCTCATCACAACGTTATTTTTGTAACTTGCAACGATTATCAATGGAAAGAGAACATGGAACAATGCTAGCTACAATAATAACTCAGAGTTTATATGTCGTGTAATCCAATGAAGTGGTCTGAGGTCAGCTGGAAAAACTGAGTATTTTGTCGTCAAATTTTGTTGACTGCATAGCTTCTAGGTTGTCTTTCTGACCAGTATTCGATGCCTGAAGACTTACTGGAGGGCGACTCGAAGAGATCTTGTTCATAGAGACCTTACAGCAAAAAATATATCCTTGTTACTACTCTACAGTCGCTATATTAGCCTACAAAAACAGCTAGAAAAATAGCCGTAACTTTGTTGTAACTTACTCTCTTGGGAAAAACTCTTTGAGTCACCTGCCCCTTTATTCGTATAATAAGAAACAGCAGAGTATACGGTAAGGAGGGGTTTCCTGGTGTCTGGAATTAGCGCAGAGTAACCATTGCCAGATGAGAGCCATTTTACTAGCTGAACTACATTGAACACCCACGCAGATTTGAGCGTGGGTGGAACAGTATACCGTAACCTTAACTACCAGCTAAACAAACGTCATCACAAATGAAAATTCAATTAAATAAATGTCGTACCTCCTCTGCCCTGACATTATTGTAGATAGTCATGTGATATTGTATGAGTGATAATAATTATTATTGTGTAATGAGTGGATCTGTACTATCTTGACTCTGTACAGAATGGAGATGGAACCACAGCATTGTACATGGCCAGTCAGGAGGGTCACTGTGGAGTTGTTAGAATGTTGTTGGAGGCCAAGGCTGACGTTCACAACAAGACTAATGTGAGTCACGCTGCATGGTGGTCTTTGTGTACTCTGCTGATTCCATGGTTGAGTGTGTGTACTGTCACCTCTGTGTTAGTCTCGTTCCTAGGCCGCTTTTTTCGAAGTGGGAAAAGGCGTGGTGTCCATTGCTTGGGTGTTAGTGCGCATGGTAATCGTGCACTAATGTAAAACTTTTGCAAACTAGTCCGTTTACTAGGAATATGTTCCGTAATACGTACTTCCATACTGAAGCTATGGCTTATGCCCTCTATTACGTTGGCCAAGAAAGCTGGTACACTTAGTCTGAAGTCTGAGGCCAGTAGTCTCTAGTTCTACGATGGTCGTATAGTTGTCTTCTCAAGCAGCAGTTAGAAGTACCATAGGAAGCATGCACAAAGACTTGCTATAGCCAGTCCTTCCAAGCTCAGACATTCCGACCATACGACTGTCGTGAAGTAGACGAGAGGCTCTTCTGGCTTCAGACTAGTGTGCAAGCCTTCTTGATCAACACAATAGAAGCACAGCACGGTAGATAGGGGGAAAAGAAGGGGATTCCCCATATTCTACAGCAAAACTAAGTGCATGCGCACTCTCAGTAGACACCAGGCCGCATTTTCCTCCCTTCCATTCGATACCAAAGAATCGGCCTGGGAACGAGGCTACCTCTGTGTATGAGTGGACTGAGTAGTGGAGAGTGTACAATTAGCTTGTCCAGTTGCTGTGATATATAATTATATGGTTTATGGTCTATAACAGAACAACCAGACAGCTCTGCATATAGCCAGTAGGAATGGACATGATGAGATAGTGAGGGTCCTTTTAGCAGCCAAGGCTACAGTCAACACTCAGACCAAGGTTGGTTTTGTTGTACAAACACATTTCCCACAACATGCTGTTTACATTGTTTTCCTCTTATGTACAGGAGGGAGAGACTCCTCTTTGGACAGCCAGTTTCCATGGTCACCAGAAATGTATGGAGCTTCTAATCGATGCTGGGGCCAATGTTGATGTACCCAAAGAGGTGAGTGTAAGTAGCTGTACACACATCTCAGAGGCCACTAGCCACAGAGCCTCCCCATGTTCTGTTGACCTGGTCCATTAGACACCAGAGCTAGTCATGTTTGTGTAGAGAGCACTGGTAGTTGGTGTACTGAGGTACGACACGCATCTCGTGATCTCTCTTTTAATTGCATTCCAATGTAATGCACAAAAACTTTGACTAAGGCTCAAGGGTAGTATAGTTTAGACCTAGATCTAACTGTTTCCGTCACTGAACCTCAGCTAGCTAGAGACAGAGCTATAGGCTTGTTGTACAGCTATTTTCTTTCAGTAGCAGTAGTATAGTAGACTTTCATCGAAGTTAGTATTAGATGGGCGTGGCCTGTCCATATAGGCTATTGTCAGCCTTCACTCCTTTCAGACGATTGTCATCCACACTGTTGCTGGTTATGAGTATTTTGTTAACATAGCAGGCTAGGGGTAGCTATCAGAATGCTATCAGATGGCAACCTTCCATCTAACTTTCTATACCGTATAGCACGAAATTTTCGCGAATTTCGGTGGTTAGCGATCCGACACGAAAATTAAGTCCACGAAAATTGTTCTTTAATTACTATAACGTGCAAAGATTAAAAGACGTGTCTTCCTGTAAGCAGTTATTCCACGAACATTGTGCAACGAAATGGTTTTGAGGCCATTCCAAGAAATATAAGTGCCTCGAAAATTTCGCGCTATACGGTATGTGACATCATTACTGAGCATACACGTTGTTATCCTGTGTTAGCCGGTATCTGGCTCTCAGAGGAAGTGCGGCCTGGGATCGAGGCTAGTGTATCCCCTGACATTAGTGTAGATAGTCTTGTGATATTGTATAATGAGTGGGTCTGTGATAAGTGATGGTTCACCTGCTCACACTATCTTGACTCCGTACAGACAACTGGAACCACAGCGTTGTGGATAGCTGCTCAGAATGGTCATGTGAGGGCAGTGGAATTGTTGATTGCTGCGAATGCTCAAGTTGAAATTCAAGAGAAGGTGAGATTTACTGCTTATAAAATTATCTGTATTAATAATTATTTGGTCTTGTTGAGAAGGGACAGCATTGCACATTGCCAGCTATTATTACTAGCTGTTTGTTTGTTTAAAAATATTTGGATGTTTACAGGATGGTTGGACGGCATTGCACATAGCCAGTCAGAATGGTCACTGTGGAGTTGTTAGAATGTTGTTGGAGGCCAAAGCTGACGTCCACATCAAGACTAATGTGAGTCACGCTGCATGATTGTAATCACTATACGTATTACTAGAATATTTTGCGAATTAACCAAGTCAGCGGAAAAATTGACCCTTTGCGATCACTATTGCGTTCTGGCGAGGATCGTCTGTATTTTATTGTTGCGAATTGATCAACCCTCGCAAAGTTGGCGTATGTTTGATGCATTCTAGTATATAGTACAGTAGTTAGGTATACCTTAATGTTACTACCGTATAGCCGGTAATTTTCGTGGGGCAAAAAATTCGTTATTTTCGAGGGCAAGCTAGCTGACCTCCACGAAATTTTAACGTAGGCGTGGCTTACCGGAATGTATGAATGCAGTGCAGGCAATGAGACTAAACAAATTATTTACCCCACAAAAATTACCCGCTATATGGTACATGTATGTATTATAAACGAGTACTAATTTTAGCGAATTTGTAATTAACGCTAAATTAAGACCTCGCTAATAATTATTATTATAACGCATTATGAATTTCAAAAAAGTTCTCTTGAGAGTAAGCTATAGCAAGCTAGCCCCTGTATCTGACTCAAAACTTTCCTTTCGAGCTTAAAACTGGCTGTCCTTAATCAGTGGACTGGCCGACTGGACTGGACTGGACTTTGACCTGACTGTTGCAACACCAATTACATTCCTTTTCTCCAAGACCACATTGACAAATGATCTGACCATTTTGACAAATAATTATTGTGCTAATGAATTTTCTGCCAAAATTAGTACTCTAAAAAATCTGATACGCTAAAATTACTACTGTCTATTTATTAGTAACCTTAATTAAGGTAACAATTATTCATCACCATGTTCTACTGGTTATGTGTAATTGTGTTAAAATTCCTTATTTCCCTTCATCACTAACTGCTCACATACCCACTATACAGGACGGACATACTGCCTATGATGTGGCTAGTAGGAAGGGCCACACTCAAGTGTGTGAACTACTACACTGACTCTGTACCTTATTAACTGTACTGTTACCATGGCAGCTAGCCTCTGATAGATACGTTGATTGCTTTACACTACATCATTTTGTCTTTTTTGTCTACAGTTTCACCATATTTTATTACTGTTACATTTGAATTTTCTTTGATCATGTAAAACTTGAAATTTGGTCAATAATGGGAGCGATGTGCAAAATTAATAGATTGTTCGATTAAAAAGTTTGTCTGCTAGCTATAGCTATAAGTGTTTGATTCTCAATCACATCTTGAGGTAGCTATAGGAATCTGCAATGTCTCCACTTGTAGTAGATAAGAGATGACAGCATGATGATCACATGACACAGCTGTAGAGGAAATATACAATAATCAAAAAGAGAAAATAATTATTACCACGAATAATTTAAATCTAATTCATCAACCAGCTCAACTTCTATAGCTATAGGGTATGTTTCTTCGATCACTATCATTAATGCAAATACAAGATCTCACAGGTTACCATAGATACACAGCCAAACTGACTTCCCTCACTATTCCGTAGAGGGGACTCAAACAAAGATCTACAAACAGACAGCTAGCTTCAACATGTATTAACACACAAGCACCCTCTGTAAAGGAATACTCCATCTCTCACCATAATGAAGAGGTGTCTGATTGTCTGTGTCCTCAATATTAACATCTGCTCCCCTCTTCACAAGTAGTTTCACCATGTTCAGGTTGCCACGGTCACAGGCCCAGTGAAGGGAGACAACACGCACACTAGTGCAGTATAGGGGGGGTGGTCCACTGTGTGGGCCGGGAGACAACACGCACACTAGTGCAGTATAGGGGGGTGGTCCACTGTGTGGGGGGAGACAACACGCACACTAGTGCAGTACAGGGGGGTGGTCCACTGTGTGGGGGGAGACAACACGCACACTAGGTCCACTGTGTGGGGGGAGACAACACGCACACTAGTGCAGTATAGGGGGGTGGTCCACTGTGTGGGGGGAGACAAAACGCACACTAGTGCAGTATAGGGGGGTGGTCCACTGTGTGGGGGGAGACAACACGCACACTAGTGCAGTATAGGGGGGGTGGTCCACTGTGTGAGGGAGACAACACGCACACTAGTGCAGTATAGGGGGGTGGTCCACTGTGTGGGGGGAGACAACACGCACACTAGTGCAGTATAGGGGGGTGGTCCACTGTGTGGGGGGAGACAAAACGCACACTAGTGCAGTATAGGGGGGTGGTCCACTGTGTGGGGGGAGACAACACGCACACTAGTGCAGTATAGGGGGGGTGGTCCACTGTGTGGGGGAGACAACACGCACACTAGTGCAGTATAGGGGGGTGGTCCACTGTGTGGGGGGAGACAACACGCACACTAGTGCAGTATAGGGGGGGTGGTCCACTGTGTGGGGGGAGACAACACGCACACTAGTGCAGTATAGGGGGGTGGTCCACTGTGTGGGGGGAGACAACACGCACACTAGTGCAGTATAGGGGGGGTGGTCCACTGTGTGGGGGAGACAACACGCACACTAGTGCAGTATAGGGGGGTGGTCCACTGTGTGGGGGGAGACAACACGCACACTAGTGCAGTATAGGGGGGGTGGTCCACTGTGTGGGGGAGACAACACGCACACTAGTGCAGTATAGGGGGGTGGTCCACTGTGTGGGGGGAGACAACACGCACACTAGTGCAGTATAGGGGGGGTGGTCCACTGTGTGGGGGGAGACAACACGCACACTAGTGCAGTATAGGGGGGTGGTCCACTGTGTGGGGGGAGACAACACGCACACTAGTGCAGTATAGGGGGGGTGGTCCACTGTGTGGGGGGAGACAACACGCACACTAGTGCAGTATAGGGGGGTGGTCCACTGTGTGGGGGGAGACAACACGCAAACTAGTGCAGTATAGGGGGGTGGTCCACTGTGTGGGGGGAGACAACACGCAAACTAGTGCAGTATAGGGGGGTGGTCCACTGTGTGGGGGGAGACAACACGCACACTAGTGCAGTATAGGGGGGTGGTCCACTGTGTGGGGGGAGACAACACGCACACTAGTGCAGTATAGGGGGGGTGGTCCACTGTGTGGGGGAGACAACACGCACACTAGTGCTGTATAGGGGGGTGGTCCACTGTGTGGGGGGAGACAACACGCACACTAGTGCAGTATAGGGGGGTGGTCCACTGTGTGGGGGGAGACAACACGCACACTAGTGCAGTATAGGGGGGGGGTGGTCCACTGTGTGGGGGGAGACAACACGCACACTAGTGCAGTATAGGGGGGTGGTCCACTGTGTGGGGGGAGACAACATGCACACTAGTGCTGTATAGGGGGGTGGTCCACTGTGTGGGGGAGACAACATGCACACTAGTGCTGTATAGGGGGGTGGTCCACTGTGTGGGGGGAGACAACACGCACACTAGTGCAGTATAGGGGGGTGGTCCACTGTGTGGGGGGAGACAACACGCACACTAGTGCAGTATAGGGGGGTGGTCCACTGTGTGGGGGGAGACAACACGCACACTAGTGCAGTATAGGGGGGTGGTCCACTGTGTGGGGGGAGACAAAACGAACACTAGTGCAGTATAGGGGGGTGGTCCACTGTGTGGGGGAGACAACATGCACACTAGTGCTGTATAGGGGGGTGGTCCACTGTGTGGGGGGAGACAACACGCACACTAGTGCAGTATAGGGGGGGGGTGGTCCACTGTGTGGGGGGAGACAACACGCACACTAGTGCAGTATAGGGGGGTGGTCCACTGTGTGGGGGGAGACAACACGCACACTAGTGCAGTATAGGGGGGTGGTCCACTGTGTGGGGGGAGACAAAACGCACACTAGTGCAGTATAGGGGGGTGGTCCACTGTGTGGGGGAGACAACATGCACACTAGTGCTGTATAGGGGGGTGGTCCACTGTGTGGGGGGAGACAACACGCACACTAGTGCAGTATAGGGGGGTGGTCCACTGTGTGGGGGGAGACAACACGCACACTACAGTAGGTCCACTGTGTGGGGGGAGACAACACGCACACTAGTGCAGTATAGGGGGGGTGGTCCACTGTGTGGGGGGAGACAACACGCACACTAGTGCAGTATAGGGGGGTGGTCCACTGTGTGGGGGGAGACAACCCGCACACTAGGTCCACTGTGTGGGGGGAGACAACACGCACACTAGTGCAGTATAGGGGGGGGTGGTCCACTGTGTGGGGGGAGACAACACGCACACTAGTGCAGTATAGGGGGGTGGTCCAGTGTGTGGGGGGAGACAACACGCACACTAGTGCAGTATAGGGGGGTGGTCCAGTGTGTGGGGGGAGACAACACGCACACTAGTGCAGTATAGGGGGGTGGTCCACTGTGTGGGGGGAAACAACACGCACACTAAGTCCACTGTGTGGGGGGAGACAACACGCACACTAGTGCAGTATAGGGGGGTGGTCCACTGTGTGGGGGGAGACAACACGCACACTAGTGCAGTATAGGGGGGTGGTCCACTGTGTGGGGGGAGACAATACGCACACTAATGCAGTATAGGGGGGTGGTCCACTGTGTGGGGGGAGACAACACGCACACTAGTGCAGTATAGGGGGGGTGGTCCACTGTGTGGGGGGAGACAATACGCACACTAATGCAGTATAGGGGGGTGGTCCACTGTGTGGGGGGAGACAACACGCACACTAGTGCAGTATAGGGGGGTGGTCCACTGTGTGGGGGGAGACAACACGCACACTAGTGCAGTATAGGGGGGTGGTCCACTGTGTGGGGGGAGACAACACGCACACTAGTGCAGTATAGGGGGGTGGTCCACTGTGTGGGGGGAGACAACACGCACACTAGTGCAGTATGGGGGGGTGGTCCACTGTGTGGGGGGAGACAACACGCACACTAATGCAGTATGGGGGGATGGTCACTGTGTGGGGGGAGACAACACGCACACTAGTGCAGTATAGGGGGGTGGTCCACTGTGTGGGGGGAGACAACACGCACACTAGGTCCACTGTGTGGGGGGAGACAACACGCACACTAGTGCAGTATAGGGGGGTGGTCCACTGTGTGGGGGGAGACAACACGCACACTAGTGCAGTATAGGGGGGTGGTCCACTGTGTGGGGGGAGACAACACGCACACTAGTGCAGTATAGGGGGGTGGTCCACTGTGTGGGGGGAGACAACACGCACACTAGTGCAGTATAGGGGGGTGGTCCACTGTGTGGGGGGAGACTACACGCACACTAGTGCAGTATAGGGGGGTGGTCACTGTGTGGGGGGACACAACACGCACACTAGTGCAGTATAGGGGGGTGGTCCACTGTGTGGGAGGAGACAACACGCACACTAATGCAGTATAGGGGGGTGGTCCACTGTGTGGGGGGAGACAACACGCACACTAGTGCAGTATAGGGGGGTGGTCCACTGTGTGGGGGGAGACAACACGCACACTAGTGCAGTATAGGGGGGTGGTCCACTGTGTGGGGGGGGACAACACGCACACTAGTGCAGTATAGGGGGGTGGTCACTGTGTGGGGGGAGACAACACGCACACTAGTGCAGTATAGGGGGGTGGTCACTGTGTGGGGGGAGACAACACGCACACTAGTGCAGTATAGGGGGGTGGTCCACTGTGTGGGGGGAGACAACACGCACACTAATGCAGTATAGGGGGGTGGTCCACTGTGTGGGGGGAGACAACACGCACACTAATGCAGTATAGGGGGGTGGTCCACTGTGTGGGGGGAGACAACACGCACACTAATGCAGTATAGGGGGGTGGTCTACCGTGTGGGAGGAGACAACACGCACACACTAATGCAGTATAGGGGGTGGTCCACTGTGTGGGGGGAGACAACACGCACACTAATGCAGTATAGGGGGGTGGTCCACTGTGTGGGGGGAGACAACACGCACACTAATGCAGTATAGGGGGGTGGTCCACTGTGTGGGAGGAGACAACACGCACACACTAATGCAGTATAGGGGGGTGGTCCACTGTGTGGGGGGAGACAACACACACACTAATGCAGTATAGGGGGGTGGTCCACTGTGTGGGGGGAGACAACACACACACTAGTGCAGTATAGGGGGGTGGTCCACTGTGTGGGGGGAGACAACACACACACTAATGCAGTATAGGGGGGTGGTCCACTGTGTGGGGGGAGACAACACACACACTAATGCAGTATAGGGGGGTGGTCCACTGTGTGGGGGGAGACAACACACACACTAGTGCAGTATAGGGGGGTGGTCCACTGTGTGGGGGGAGACAACACACACACTAATGCAGTATAGGGGGGTGGTCCACTGTGTGAGGGGAGACAATACACACACACTAATGGATACACAGTCAAGGATGTTGTGGGAACACTATTAAAAGAGCCCCTCTATTATGACCTGCACTAATTATACCCGCCCACACACATTGTTCACAGCAACAATGGAGCTACATCAGCACACACTGAGATGGCTACTGGCTACACTAACAAAGAGCAGATGACACCGCAGCCTTAAGGGAGAAGGGCTTACCAAGGTTCTCCAACTTAAAGTTGAGGAAGTCCTGAGCAGCGTGGTCCAGGCTCTCATAGTCCTCTGGTTTGACCATGAACCCCAACACCTCGGTGTTCAGAATGTGCATAGGCAGATCTACAGTGGAGGGAAGGGGACAATTCAAACTAGTTATGGTTTGGGTAATTTGATAAGCTTGAAGAGTCTGTCCAACACAGTACCTGCCATTTTTGCCGAGTATGCCAAGTGTGTGACCTCATCCATGGGTCCAGTGAACCCGTCCAGTGCCGGCCAGTGTTGGAGCCTCTCTGACCCCGCCCACTTCGGGTCAACGAGGAGGGCGGAGTGAACCACAGGGACTGGGATACAGCCCACCTGCGTCCCTTGGAGGATAGGGATATAGTCAGGGGTACGTTTGTAGTAGCCCTGAGGGGAAACAGTCAAAAGATGAAAACGCATTATTTGGTCAAGTTGTCAGACACAGGTCACACTTGATTGACACTTGACATTGGGAATGACTTAATTTGTACACAGTGCATTGGCACAGTACAGCTTGTGGGCATGTTCATGATAGAGAGGCAGACTTTACACAAAAGTACAGTGCGACAGTATGGTATAATCCATGAAATGGAGTACCCTCCACTCCACTAGATCTAGACCTCCTTAGCTCAACTCACCCGGCTGTCTATTCCACACCAGAAGTTGGAGTAAGCAGCATCCTTGCCCGACTTTAGCATCGGAGCCACTATTGCCCTGTGTGTGGTGTGTGTGTGATATGTGCAGTGTGTGTGGGTGTGGGGGGACCATACAATGTTGACTATGTAATCAATGTGAGAGTGTTGATGAATGGTAATAGCGACTAAATGCTGTGTGTCTATTTGTTAAGACAATAAGAGCATTTTTTGAGACAATGGCTTTAGCCTACACGCTGTATCTATCGCTATAGCAACACACAGGAAAAGGTCAGCTGACTCTCAGAGTACGTTGTCTGAATCTCACTCTATTACAGACAAATCAAATAGTTCAACAATGGAGAAAAAATAAACAGTAATCCAATGTCAGCCATAACTAAAGGCCAGGCACTCACAGACAGAGGAAACTCTTAATGCTTTACACTGTACATATCTGAGCAGAGCTACAGTGTGGTCACCCTCTAATAATACAGACAGGTTAAAAAGCCCCAAAGTCTCCATAGCATGTGTTTCAATCAACCTGTGTTACTGCCCAAGGGGGATCCCCTCCCTATGGACTGTACACGCACTGACTTACCTTTGCTGATCCATCAGAATCCGTAGTGTCCTGTTGTTCACCAGAAAGTTGTCACAGTCTAGCCGCTGGATAAACAACAATTGTATAGGTAATCTGAGCTAGATACTGTGGATACCAAAATTGCAATAACTAAAACTGTATCTACTACTGTCTTGGGCAGACTAACAGTGGTTGAAATAAAGAGGTGGCCTGCTAACACAGGTCCAAACACATGCTATGGAGACTTTGGGCCTCATTAATTAACCTGGCTGTATTATAGAGGGTGACCTGCTTACAGGGTGACCACTATAGACAGGTTTCACTGTATCATAATGGTACGTCTAGAGATAGCCTAGCTAGGTCCTTACAATAGATGGGCTGGGAACGAGGCTAGAGATGGTCACACTGATAACTCACAAGGAGGTAGTCTGCCCCTGAACGCCTGGCCGCCTCCAGACCTTCCTGTCTCAACTGGGCAACATGGACGAACCTCTCGTCATGCTCCTCGAAAGGGTCAAGGTTCGGATACAGCCACTCGTCTGATGACTTCAAGTCCACAGATTTGTACACGAGCTTAACGTTTTCTGCCCACTCAGCAAGTATTGCCGTGGTGTTGTCACCGTTATGGTCTGTTCTGATCCTACAGTGTAGTTAATGATATTCATAGGTGGGTGGGGCTGGTACAAACACAATAGGGGTTTTGTTTGCATGCAAGAAACAGAAATAGAAATTCTGCAAACTATTACATACAATGCATCTGATATAGAGTAACAACCTCTAATGCATAGTGGAAGGTGCAACTTACCACAATGAAATCCTGTCTTTAGGATAGTCCAAGTTCTCCAGATAACCGAGAAAGTTGGGTAGCATGTGAGCTGAATTTCTAGCCAGAATAGCAAGGAAGACACTCGGCAGATCTTCAGTTGCTTCTAAAGAGGAGTCTCCATTGTCCAACGTATATACAGACGGTATGGCAGTCACAAGGAGAGCTTAGTTGGGCGGAGCCCGACCGTCCCTGACGGGAGGTCGGGTTGCGCAATTGCAAGCCTATCTGGGATTTGTTCTAGCGCCACTATAGTGGCGCCCTATCAGATTGCAGCATTTTTCACGTGGCTTGGTTACACTTCCGCTTGCATCTAGTTGCAAAACCGCATGCAGTATTGCTGTGCCATCCTTGTGGTTTACACGTCATCAAGTCGGTTAACACCCACTTGAGAATAATAATATTCATAGCAGTACTACATAATGCGCAGAACAAATCCCAGATAGGCTTGCAACCCGACCTCCCGTCAGGGACGGTCGGGCTCCGCCCAACTAAGGAGAGCTATGCACACAGCAAGTGCAATCAAGTGTATCGAGAGACTATTCATAGATGATCTGTGGAGCTGGGAATTTTAATTTGATAGAGTTTATCTGGTATTTCTGAACATCTGACTGGTGATTATTTCACTGCTTCTCGAGCCTTACTCTATGTGACAGCCTCGCTTTTTGATCTTTGATGGAGAACTGTGCTTCTTTATCTTGACAAGAAGAGGATGTCCCTATTGTTATTGCTTTAACTGAGCATGCGCAGTACGAACGTGCCCTGCCCTTTATGTAAACTGTGCAAATGGCTACAAGAAGTGACCTTGATGCTCTGGTGGTCCAGGTGGAAGGATTGAATCTAGAGGAGAACAAAGCTGGCTCAGGGGCTTATGGCTGTGTCTTTAGAGTGACGGTGAATGGAAGACACTGCATTGCTAAGAAGCTTCACTCCATATTGCTCCAAGAGCGATCCCTTGGACAGAGGGAGAGCATTGTGACAAAGTTCAGAAATGAATGTCAAATTCTGAGTGTTTTACATCACCCCAACATAGTTGTTTTCGTTGGAGTCCATTACGGCCGCGATAAGAACGACATCAGTCTAATAATGGAGAGGCTTCATTCCGACTTGGCTGATTTCGTTGAAACCCATCGAGACACGAATATCGCCACTAGAATCCATATCCTGTATGATGTATCCAAGGGACTTCACTATCTCCACTCTTTGACCCCTCCCCTCATCCATCGTGACCTCACTGCTCCCAACATCCTGCTCACTGACGACCTCACTGCCAAAATCGGAGACCTGGGCGTCTCCAGATACGTTGATCTGGAGAGATTGACTCATGTTCTGACAAAAATTCCTGGAAATCCAACCTACATGCCTCCCGAGTGTCATGAAAAACGGCCCACCTACACTACCAAGCTGGACATCTTCTCATTCGGTCATCTCATCATTCACACTGTTATCGGTGATTTCCCTGAAGTCTCGTACTTTACTCCTGAGGTTATCAAGCACGTGGATGATGGGAAAATGGAGCTCATGCGTCGAAGCACTGCTGTCCATGGTGACAAAATGGGGGAGAAACACGCTCTTTATCCTCTTGTTGTTAGCTGCCTCCATGACCGACCTCAACAGAGACCATCAGTTGACGAAGTGATTGTCTCACTCAGAAAGCTGTGTCTACAGCACCCCAGAATGGTACGTGAGTGAGTGGGTGGAGGTATCAAATGTGCATTGTCAGCTTATATAGTGTTAGTGTCGACTGTATGCTGGTACTTCTGTGTGGGTGGCTATAGAATCTTGAACAGTATATAACATGTACATACAATTTTGTCATTCTATCTTTTAGATGTGTTTACAGATAATGTATTTTCTCCCAGGCATTTTTGGATGCTTATAAGACGGGTGATGTGGGTGTGGTTCTGGAGCTACTGGAGTGTGGGGCTGATCCCAACCAGGCAGACAAGGTGAGGGGAATACTGTCTACAGTGCCAATATGTCCGTTGGTTGATGATGTTGTCTCTACAGGATGGTTGGACTGCTCTTTACTGGGCCAGTAGGAATGGACATGATGAGATAGTGAGGGTCCTCTTAGCAGCCAAGGCTACAGTCAACACTCAGATCAAGGTTTGTTTTGTTGTACAAATACATTTCCCACAACATGCTGTTTACATTGTTTCCCTCCTATGTACAGTCGGGAGAGACCCCTCTTTGGGTAGCCAGTTTCAATGGTCATCAGAAATGTATGGAGCTCCTAATCGATGCTGGGGCCAATGTTGATGTACCCAATGAGGTGAGTGTAAGTAGCTCTATACACATAGCCTCGATTCCAGGCCGATTAAAGTACGGCCTGGTACTTATTGCATGGTGATAGTGAGCATGTGATAGTTTGTTCTCCAGAATCTGGGGAATCCCCTCTTTTCTTTCCATGTACATTAGCTTAGCTCTCTATTGTGTTGTTCCAGAAGGCTTTCACACTAGTCTGAAGCCAAAAGAGGCTCTCATCCACTTCTATGACAGCTGTGTGGTCAGGATATCTTAGCTTGGATCTGTACAGGCTATGGGAAGTGTATGGTGATTCTTGCATAGACAACCTGGCTATAGGACCATCGTAGACGTAGATGAGAGCCTCCAAACTAGTGTTCAAGCCTTCTAAGCAATAGATACAGCTTCACGGAACTCAGTATGGAGATAAAATATTACGAAACATATTCTTAGGGACTAAATTACGGGTACTAAGGTTTTACGTTTGTAGTACGATTACCCATATTCTGAAGGTACCAGGCAGTATTTTAATGCGGCCTGGAATCGAGGCTACTATACACACATCTCAGAGGCCACTAGCCACAAAGCCTCCTCATGTTCTGTTGACCTGGTCCATTAGACACCAGAGCTAGTCATGTTTGTGTAGAGAGCGCTGGTAGTTGGTGTACCGAGGTACAACGCGCATCTCGTGATCTATCCAATCTTTTTTACATTGGTTTTCAATGCAATGTGTTCCCCACAATAACTCTGTTATTTTGTGACTAAGGCTCTAGGGTAG
The DNA here is from genome assembly GCF_963675165.1 of Halichondria panicea. Taxonomy (NCBI): domain Eukaryota; kingdom Metazoa; phylum Porifera; class Demospongiae; order Suberitida; family Halichondriidae; genus Halichondria; species Halichondria panicea. The sequence goes on from NC_087386.1 coordinate 5,777,914, forward strand.
TATAGTTTAGACCTAGATCTAACTGTTTCCGTTGCTGAACCCCAGTGAACCCTATTCAGTTAGGAGATATGCTTGCTACAAATGTTGAGAGCACTGCACCTTTCATATACATCTGGACGAGTTCTAACCAGGACCTCAGCTGGAGAAACACTATAGCTAGCCATAGAGACCTTGAGCAATGTACAGAGCCAGCTAAATTGTCAGTTACAAGTGTTGTACAAGCCTAGAGTTTGTCGTAGCAAGGTCACGATAAACTGCCAGCTAAGCAAACGTCATCAATTAAAAAAGTGTCCTCTGCCCTGACATTAGTGTAGATAGTCATGTGATATTGTATGAGTGATATTGTGTAATGAGTGGATCTGTACTATCTTGACTCTGTACAGACTGGAGCCACTGCATTGTGGGTAGCTGCTCAGAATGGTCATGTGAGGGCAGTGGAATTGTTGATTGCTGCCAAAGCTAGAGTTGACATTCAAAATAAGGTGAGATTTACTAGAGTAGTGGATTGAGTAGTGGATTAGCTGGTCCAGTTGCCGGTTAGTGTAAAGCTGGAATGCGGAATAGAACGGAATATGGAATGACTAAAAAGAGAGCTGCTGATGGTGCTCTGTATTTTTTTAGTGTAGTATGACTTAAATACTCCTTTTATAGACACAAAGCTAATTTTAGAAGACTATTATGTAAAAAAAGTAGACTGAGTATAATTATAGTAGCAACATTGAACATTACAAATACACATAATTATACGTGTCTATAGACTTAGCGAAGTAATTATGTTGTGCCCAAAGTAAGGTGGAGTGTGAAGTCTATAGCTATACAGGACACTCCAAAGCTATACCTTTCTTCTATCTGCATGCCTACAAAGTTTTTGGCCCTTGGTGAAACTTTAAACGATTTGTGCGTGTTGAAGAGACACACTGACCAAGCATTTTGCCATTGATTTCCACACACATTGGGTTGTGGAGTCAGCAAATTCCACATTTATACTCTCAACAATGAAACTGTTATCTCAATATCTACCACTGTGCAACAGTGTGTGTAAGTTGTTGATCCTCTTTCCAATAACAGGTGTCATGTGATGATTAGAGCCAACTACATGTTCCGTTCCATATCTGCTTTCCAGCTTTTACACTAACCCTCCAGTTGCTGTTATACATAATTATAATTATGGTTTATGGGTCTATATAACACAGGACAACCAGACAACTCTGTATGCATGTAGCCAGTAACAACAGCATCGTGATCTCTCTTTTAATTGCATTCCAATCTTTTTTACATTGGTTTTCAATGTAGTGTGTTCCCTACAATAACTCTATTATTCTGTGACTAAGGCTCAAGGGTAATATAGTTTAGACATAGATCTAACTGTTTCCGTCGCTGAACCCCAGTGAACCCTATTCAGTTAGGAGATATGCTTGCTACAAATGTTGAGAGCACTGCACCTTTCATATACATCTGGACGAGTTCTAACCAGGACCTCAGCTGGAGAAACACTATAGCTAGCCATAGAGACCTTGAGCAACGTACAGAGCTAGCTAAACAGCTAGTTACAAGGCCTATAGAGTTTGTTGTGACAAGGTCGCGGTTAAGGTTACAGTATACTAATTGCTCATGAATGATTCATAAGATATTTATTTCTCATCACAACGTTATTTTTGTAACTTGCAACGATTATCAATGGAAAGAGAACATGGAACAATGCTAGCTACAATAATAACTCAGAGTTTATATGTCTTGTTATCCAATGAAGTGGTCTGAGGTCAGCTGGAAAAACTGAGTATTTAGTTGCAAAATTTTGTTGACTGCATAGCTTCTAGGTTGTCTTTCTGACCAGTATTCGATCCCTGAAGACTTACTGGAGGGCGACTCAAAGAGATCTTGTTCATAGAGACCTTACAGCAAAAAATATATCCTTGTTACTACTCTACAGTCGCCATATTAGCCTACAAAAACAGCTAGAAAAATGGCCGTAACTTAGTTGTAACTTACTCTCTTGGGAAAAACTCTTCGAGTCACCCTGCCCCTTTATTCGTATAATAAGAAACAGCAGAGTATACGGTAAGGTGGGGTTTTCTGGTGCCTAGAATTAACGCAGAGTAACCATTGCCAGATGAGAGCCATTTTACTAGCTGAACTACATTGAACACCCACGCAGATTTGAGCGTGGGTGGAACAGTATACCGTAACCTTAACTACCAGCTAAACAAACGTCATCACAAATGAAGATTCAGTGTCGTACCTCCTCTGCCCTGACATTAGTGTAGATAGTCATGTGATATTGTATGAGTGATATTGTGTAATGAGTGGATCTGTACTTGTACAGGATGGAGGCACAGCATTGTACATGGCCAGTATGGAGGGTCATTGTGGAGTTGTTAGAATGTTGTTGGAGGCCAAGGCTGACGTTCACGTCAAGACTAATGTGAGTCACGCTGCATGCATGGTGGTCTTTGTGTACTCTGCTGATTCCATGGTTGAGTGTGTGTATTGTCACCTCTGTGTTAGCCTCATTCCCAGACCGATTTTTTTAGAAGGGGGAAAAAGCCTTGTCTCCATTGCTTGGGTGTTAGTGCGCATGGTAATCGTGCACTAATGTAAAACTTTTGCAAACTAGTCCGTTTACTAGGAATATGTTCCGTAATACGTACTTCCATACTGAAGCTATGGCTTATGCCCTCTATTGCGTTGGCCAAGAAAGCTGGTACACTTAGTCTGAAGTCTGAGGTCAGTAGTCTCTAGTTCTACGATGGTCGTATAGTTGTCTTCTCAAGCAGCAGTTAGAAGTACCATAGGAAGCATGCACAAAGACTTGCTTTAGCCAGTCCTTCCAAGCTCAGACATTCCGACCATACGACTGTCGTGAAGTAGACGAGAGGCTCTTCTGGCTTCAGACTAGTGTGCAAGCCTTCTTGATCAACACAATAGAAGCACAGCAGGGTAGATAGGGGGAAAAGAAGGGGATTACCCATATTTACAGCAAAACTAAGTGCATGCGCACTCTCAGTAGACACCAGGCCGCATTTTCCTCCCTTCCATTCCATACAAAAGAATCGGCCTGGGAACGAGGCTACCTCTGTGTATGAGTGGACTGAGTACGTAGTGGAGAGTGTACAATTAGCTGGTCCAGTTGCTGTGATATACATAATTATATGGTTTATGGTCTATAACAGGACAACCAGACAGCTCTGTATGTAGCCAGTTACCAGGGACATGATGAGATAGTGAGGGTCCTCTTAGCAGCCAAGGCTACAGTCAACACTCAGGAGAAGGTTGGTTTTGTTGTACAAACACATTTCCCACAACATGCTGTTTACATTGTTTTCCTCCTATGTACAGTCGAGACCGACCCCTCTTCACGTAGCCCGTTTCAATGGTCACTATAAATGTATGGAGCTCCTAATCGATGCTGGGGCCAATGTTGATATACCCGAAGAGGTGAGTGTAAGTAGCGCTGTACACACATCTCAGAGGCCACTAGCCACAGAGCCTCCCCATGCTCTGTTGACCTGGTCCATTAGACACCAAAGCTAGTCATGTTTGTGTAGAGAGCACTGGTAGTTGGTGTACCGAGGTACGACACGCATCTCGTGATCTCTCTTTTAATTGCATTCCAAAAATTTTGCACAATTAATAACTTTGACTAAGGCTCAAGGGTAGTATAGTTTAGACCTAGATCTAACTGTTTCCGTCACTGAACCCGTTCCATTAAAGATAAGGACTTCATGACAGCTTGCGCATGGATTATAAAATTTCTCAGTGAAAATAATACAAATTGTTATTGAAAGTCATACACAGAGCTATATATAGCTAGCTAGCTAGAGACAGAGCTATAGGCTTGTTGTACAGCTATTTTCTTTCAGTAGCAGTAGTATAGTAGACTTTCATTGAAGTTAGTATTAGATGGGCGTGGCCTGTCCATATAGGCTATTGTCAGCCCTCACTGCTTTCAGACGATTATCATCCACACTGTTGCTGGTTATGAGTATTTTGTTAAGGTTACGGTATACTAATTGCTCATGAATAATTCATAAGATATTTATTTTCTTTATTTCTCATCACTACATTATTTTTGTAACTAGCAATGATTATCAATGAAAAGAGAACATGAAACAATGCTAGCTATTATTGTAGCTAAAAGTATCTATGTCTTATAATCCAATGAAGTGGTCTGAGGTCAGCTGGAAAAAACTGAAAATTTTAGCGTCAAGTTTTATTGACTGCATAGCTTCCAGATTGTCTTTCTGACCAGTATTCGATGCCTAAAGACTTACTGGAGGGCGACTTGAAGAGATCTTGTTTATAGAGACCTTACAGCAAAAAATATATCCTTGTTACTACTCTACAGTTGCTATATTAGCCTACAAAAACAGCTAGAAATGGCCGTAACTTTGTTTCAACTTACTCTCTTGGGAAAAACTCTTCGAGTCGCCCTGCCCCTTTATTCGTATAATAAGAAACAGCAGACTATACGGTAAGGAGGGGTTTCCTGATGCTTAGAATTGACGCCAAGTGACCATTGCCAGATGAGAGCCATTTTACTAGTGTACTGCATTGAACACCCACGCAAATTTGAGCGTGGGTGGAACAGTATACCGTACCCTTAACATAGCAGGCTAAGGGTAGCTATCAGAATGCTATCAGATGGCAACCTTCTATCGAACTATCTATACTGTATAGCGCGAACTATTCGAGGAGCTTAATTTTTGCGGATTTCGTGGTTTAGCAATCCTATACGAAAATTAAGTCCACGAAAATTGTTCTTTAATTAGAATTATCTGCATGCTATAACGTGCAAAGATTAAAAGACGTGTCTTCCTGTAAAGCAGTCATTCCACGAACATTGTGCAACGAAATGGTTTTAGAGGCCATTCCACGATATATACGTAAGTGCCTCGAAAATTTTGCGCTACACGGTATATGACATCATTGTTTTACTGAGCATACACGTTGTTATCCTGTGTTAGCCGGTATCTAGCTCTCAGAGGAAGTGCGGCCTGGGATCGAGGCTAGTGTATCCCCTGACATTAGTGTAGATAGTCATGTGATATTGTATAATGAGTGGGTCTGTGATGAGTGACGGTTCACCTGCTCACACTATATTGACTCTGTACAGACTAGTGGATACACTGAGTTGATGGTAGCTGCTTATAATGGTGATGTGAGGGCAGTGGAATTATTAATTGCTGCAAAGGCTAGAGTTGACATTCAAAAGGTGGTGAGATTTACTGCTTAAGCTTGTCTGCTTTAAATGATTTTGTTATTGTACAGGATGGTTGGACGGCATTGCACATAGCCAGTCAGAAGGGTCACTGTGGAATTGTTAGAATGTTGTTGGAGGCCAAGGCTAACGTCAACATCAAGACTAATGTGAGTCACGCTGCATGATTGTATAATTATGATAATGGTAGCAACTGTTCATCACCATGGCAACAGTATGTCCACTGTTTATGTGTAATTGTGTTAAAATTCCTTATTTCCCTTCATCACTAACTGCTCACATATCCACTATACAGGGCGGACGTACTGCCTATGATCTGGCTAGTGGGAATGGACACACTCAAGTGTGTGAACTACTACACTGACTCTGTACCTTATTAACTGTACTGTTACCATGGCAGCTAGCCTCTGATAGATACGTAGATTGCTTTATATACACTACATCATTTTGTCTTATAATTTTTGTGTCTACTGTTTCTGAACCATTGCCATGCATTTCACCATATAGTTACATTCTCTTTTATCATGTAAAAACTTTAAAATTGATGGGCAAAATAATTATTAATATAATATAACAAATATAATCTTTGATCATGTAAATTAATGGTAAGTAGATTGTTCAATTAAAAAGTTGTTGATAGTCACATAATTATATTTTGAGGTAGGTTGCCATCACAATCTGCAATGTATGTTCTTGCTTTGGCCACTTGCAGTAGATAAGAGATGACAGCATGATGATCACATGACACAGCTGTAGAGGAAATACAATCAATCAATCAATCGCGAAAATCAAGGAATTCAAAAATATTATTATCAAGGAATATTATTACCACTAATTCATCAACCAGCTCAACTTCTATAGCGCTAGCTACATTAGACAGGTTTCACACAGTTACAAGTGCCCACAATGCAACAGGTAGCAATACTTTCTGTACACATCAACAAGTGTTCACTAACGCCCACTCACCTGCTGCCATATCGTGTGGTGACTAAGGAAACAGCCGACCTCTCCAAAGGTCATAGGTCGTTCTCCCCAAGGGTCCTTCCAGCCAGGTAAGTACTTGATGCCCAGACTGTCCAGGTAGCTCTGATTTAACTGTCTGTAGTGGCCAGGGATAAAATAAACAAAAGAGGTTCTTTTAAATATGAGTTCCCCACCACATCCTTGCGTATCAATTAGTGTGTATTGTCTCCTCCCCCATCCCTCTGTGTTGTACAGCCAGTTATGTCTCCCCTCACACACAGTGAACCTATACTCTACACCATGCAGTACATCTCAAGACTACCCTCTCTCAATGACAATTTGGGGTTGGACGTGATAAGCCACTATCTAAAACCTTACTCCATACGATGTATAATTATTAATTTTCTCTCACCTTCCATCGACAGCATCAAAGAGGGTGTAGTTGAAGTTGAGCTCGTCCAGGCTTAAAATCATCCGGTTCCTTCTTTCTGGCCTCCGTACTAGCCCAATCATGAACACCTACCAAATATTGTTTGGAAATTATCAGTGAACTTTTATGATTTCCGTACACATACAACATAACTGTAATAGTAGAGACAGCTTACCGCGTCCAACCCCAAGTTGTTCTTGACAGGGGATGGTCTGGAGATGTACTGACTGTACAGTATAGGGGGGTGGTCCACTGTGTGGGGGGGAGACAACACACACACTAATGCAGTATAGGGGGGTGGTCCACTGTGTGGGGGGAGACAATACACACACTAATGCAGTATAGGGGGGTGGTCCACCGTGTGGGGGGAGACAACACGCACACTAATGCAGTATAGGGGGTGGTCCACTGTGTGGGGAGGAGACAACACACACACACTAGTGCAGTATAGGGGGGTGGTCCACTGTGTGGGGGGAGACAACACGCACACTAATGCAGTATAGGGGGTGGTCCACTGTGTGGGGAGGAGACAACACACACACACTAGTGCAGTATAGGGGGTGGTCCACTGTGTGGGGGGAGACAATACACACACTAATGCAGTATAGGGGGGTGGTCCACTGTGTGGGGGGAGACAACACACACACTAATGCAGTATAGGGGGGTGGTCCACTGTGTGGGGGGAGACAACACGCACACTAATGCAGTATAGGGGGGTGGTCCACTGTGTGGGGGGAGACAACACGCACACTAATGCAGTATAGGGGGGTGGTCCACTGTGTGGGGGGAGACAACACGCACACTAATGCAGTATAGGGGGGTGGTCCACTGTGTGGGGGGAGACAACACGCACACTAATGCAGTATAGGGGGGTGGTCCACTGTGTGGGGGGAGACAACACGCACACTAATGCAGTATAGGGGGGTGGTCCACTGTGTGGGGGGAGACAACACGCACACTAATGCAGTATAGGGGGGTGGTCCACTGTGTGGGGGGAGACAACACGCAAACTAATGCAGTATAGGGGGGTGGTCCACTGTGTGGGGGGAGACAACACGCACACTAATGCAGTATAGGGGGGTGTTCCACTGTGTGGGGGGAGACAACACGCACACTAATGCAGAATAGGGGGGTGGTCCACTGTGTGGGGGGAGACAACACGCACACTAATGCAGTATAGGGGGTGGTCCACTGTGTGGGGGGAGACAACACGCACACTAATGCAGTATAGGGGGGTGGTCCACTGTGTGGGGGGAGACAACACGCACACTAATGCAGTATAGGGGGGTGGTCCTCTGTGTGGGGGGAGACAACACGCACACTAATGCAGTATAGGGGGGTGGTCCACTGTGTGGGGGGAGACAACACGCACACTAATGCAGTATAGGGGGGTGGTCCACTGTGTGGGGGGAGACAACACGCACACTAATGCAGTATAGGGGGGTGGTCCTCTGTGTGGGGGGAGACAACACGCACACTAATGCAGTATAGGGGGGTGGTCCACTGTGTGGGGGGAGACAACACGCACACTAATGCAGTATAGGGGGGTGGTCCACTGTGTGGGGGGAGACAACACACACTAATGCAGTACAGGGAGGTGGTCCACTGTGTGGGGGGAGACAACACGCACACTAATGCAGTATAGGGGGTGGTCCACTGTGTGGGGGGAGACAACACGCACACTAATGCAGTATAGGGGGGTGGTCCACTGTGTGGGGGGAGACAACACACACTAATGCAGTACAGGGAGGTGGTCCACTGTGTGGGGGGAGACAACACGCACACTAATGCAGTATAGGGGGGTGGTCCTCTGTGTGGGGGGAGACAACACACACACTAATGCAGTATAGGGGGGTGTTCCACTGTGTGGGGGGAGACAACACGCACACTAATGCAGTATAGGGGGGTGGTCCACTGTGTGGGGGGAGACAACACGCACACTAATGCAGTATAGGGGGGGTGGTCCACTGTGTGGGGGGAGACAACACACACACTAATGCACTATAGGGGGGTGGTCCACTGTGTGGGGGGAGACAACACACAGCAGTATAGGGGGGTGGTCCACTGTGTGGGGGGAGACAACACGCACACTAATGCAGTATAGGAGGGTGGTCCACTGTGTGGGGGGAGACAATACACACACTAGTGCAGTATAGGGGGGTGGTCCACTGTGTGGGGGGAGACAACACACACACTAATGCAGTATAGGGGGTGGTCCACTGTGTGGGGGGAGACAACACACACTAATGCAGTACAGGGAGGTGGTCCACTGTGTGGGGGGAGACAACACGCACACTAATGCAGTATAGGGGGTGGTCCACTGTGTGGGGGGAGACAACACACACTAATGCAGTACAGGGAGGTGGTCCACTGTGTGGGGGGAGACAACACGCACACTAATGCAGTATAGGGGGGGTGGTCCACTGTGTGGGGGGAGACAACACACACTAATGCAGTACAGGGAGGTGGTCCACTGTGTGGGGGGAGACAACACGCACACTAATGCAGTATAGGGGGGTGGTCCACCGTGTGGGGGGAGACAACACACACACTAATGCAGTATAGGGGGGTGGTCCTCTGTGTGGGGGGAGACAACACGCACACTAGTGCAGTATAGGGGGGTGGTCCTCTGTGTGGGGGGAGACAACACGCACACTAATGCAGTATAGGGGGGTGTTCCACTGTGTGGGGGGAGACAACACGCACACTAATGCAGTATAGGGGGGTGGTCCACTGTGTGGGGGGGAGACAACACACACACACTAGTGCAGTATAGGGGGGTGGTCCACTGTGTGGGGGGAGACAACACGCACACTAATGCAGTATAGGGGGGTGGTCCACTGTGTGGGGGGAGACAACACGCACACTAATGCAGTATAGGGGGGTGGTCCACTGTGTGGGGGGGAGACAACACGCACACTAATGCAGTATAGGGGGGTGGTCCACCGTGTGGGGGGAGACAACACGCACACTAATGCAGTACAGGGGGGTGGTCCACTGTGTGGGGGAGACAACACGCACACTAATGCAGTACAGGGGGGTGGTCCACTGTGTGGGGGAGACAACACGCACACTAATGCAGTATAGGAGGGTGGTCCACTGTGTGGGGGAGACAACACACACACTAATGCAGTATAGGGGGGTGGTCCACTGTGTGGGGGGGAGACAACACGCACACTAATGCAGTATAGGGGGGTGGTCCACTGTGTGGGGGGAGACAACACACACACTAATGCAGTACAGGGGGTGGTCCACTGTGTGGGGGGAGACAATACACACACTAATGGATACACAGTCAAGGATGTTGTGGGAACATTATTAAAAGAGCCCCTCTCTGTTATGAATTATACCAGCCCACACATATTGTTCACAGCAACAATGGACGTACTGAGATGGCTACTGGCTATACTAACAAAGAGCAGATGACACCGCAGCCTTAAGGGGGAAGGGCTTACCAAGATTCTCCAACTTAAAGTTGAGGAAGTCCTGAGCAGTGTGGTCCAGGCTCTCATAGTCCTCTGGTTTGACCATGAACCCCAACACCTCGGTGTTCAGAATGTGCATAGGCAGATCTACAGTGGAGGGAAGGAGTTAATATCGTATTTTGAGCTAAATCGACAGGAAAATAGGACTCTCCAACACAGTATCTGCCATTTTTGCCGAGTATGCCAAGTGTGTGACCTCATCCATGGGTCCAGTGAACCCGTCCAGTGCCGGCCAGTGTTGGAGCCTTTCTGACCCCGCCCACCTTAGGTCAACGAGGAGGCCGGAGTGAACCACAGGGACTGGGATACAGCCCACCTGCGTCCCTCAGAGGATAGAGATATAGTCAGGGGTACGTTTGTAGTAGCCCTGAGGGGAACGAAGAAATCTTTGGTAAAGTTGTACAGACACAGGCCACTTGACAGCATTGGTACATTACTCAGCCTGAATCACAACTTGTACCAGTGTGTACAGGTAATAATACTTGTACTCCAGTAGATCTAGACCTTCTTAGCTCAACTCACCCGGCTGTCTATTCCACACCAGAAGTTGGAGTAAGCAGCATCCTTGCCCGACTTTAGCATCGGAGCCACTATTTCCCTGTGTGTGGTGTGTGTGTGTGTGTGTGATGTGTGATGTGTGTGTGGTGTGTGTGTGTGGGAGGGGGACTTTACAATGTTGACTCAGTACGTCCCTTGGTTACAGAGGGAGGTGTGGGAAAGTAGAGTGATTATGTAATCAATGTGAGAGTGTTGATGAATGGTAATAGTGACTAAATGCTGTGTGTCTATTTGTTAAGACAATAAGAGCATTTTTTGAGACAATGGCTTTAGCCTACACGCTGTATCTATCGCTATAGCAACACACAGGAAAAGGTCAGCTGACTCTCAGAGTACGTTGTCTGACTCTCACTCTATTACAAATAGTTTAACAATGCAGAAAAAATAAACAGTAATCCAATGTCAGCCATATAACTAAAGGCCAGGCACTCACAGACAGAGGAAACTCTTAATGCTTTACACTGTATATCTGTGCAGAGCTACAGTGTGGTCACCCTCTAATAATATAGACAGGTTAAACAGCCGCAAAGTCTCCATAGCATGTGTTTTTGTGTTACTGCCCAAGGGGATCCCCTCCCTATAGACTGTACATGCACTGACTTACCTTTGCTGATCCATCAGAATCCGTAGTGTCCTGTTGTTCACCAGAAAGTTGTCACAGTCTAGCCGCTGGATAAACAACAATTGTATAGTTAATCTGAGCTAGATACTGTGGATACCAAAATTGCAATAACTAAAACTGTATCTACTACTGTCTTGGGCAGACCAACAGTGGTTGAAATAAAGAGGTGGCCTGCTAACACAGGTCCAAACACATGCTATGGAGACTTTGGGCCCATTAACCTGGCTGTATTATAGAGGGTGACCTGCTTACAGGGTGACCACTATAGACAGGTTTCACTGTATCATAATGGCACAGTGCATCCAGCTTAGAGAGTAGATTACCACAAATTTGTGAGTAGCTGTACTTAAATGTAAATCTCTTTTGATTGGAACCTTTCTAAGAAATTGTGCTGATACTAATGTGTAGGTGAATGACCAAGCTACAACATACTCAAAAATGTTTTCATGGAAACATAAGGTGGTGGGTTTGTGGTGATTAATAGAACAAGAACAAATTTTTATAGTGGTTGATAAAGGGTTGGTTTGTGGTTTTCAGCTGCTGATGTCATCAAAATAGTAGAAAATAGTAATTATGTAGCTTTTCAGTGTTATCTCAACGATGGGATATAGGATGTTCTTGGTATCAAAATGTAGCCCATTTATCTGTTAACTTACTACAGAAATTTGAAAGCTAAGCTATTAATTTGTCAGAAGTTATTACTCTAACCAAAAGTGTACCTGAAAACCAGTAAATCATGAATTATAAACACTGTGAACATAATGTAACACCCATAAAGGGATAGTCAGGATACCTAAACCATTGAACAATTATGTGATGAAGTCTAGGACCTTAGCTGTACAAGATTACTGTTTTCATGGTCATTCACCTACACATTGGTATCAACACCATTTCTTAGAAATGTTCCGATCAAAAGATATTTACATTTAAATACAGCTATTCACAAATTTGTGGTAATCTACTCTCTAAGCTGGATGCACTGTACGTCTAGAGAGAGCCTTGCTAGGTCGTTACAATAGATGGGCCGGGAATGAGGCTAGAGATGGCCACACTGATAACTCACAAAGAGGTAGTCTGCCCCTGAACGCCTGGCCGCCTCCAGACCTTCTTGTCTCAGCTGGGCAACATGGACAAACCTCTCGTCATGCTCCTCGAAGGGGTCAAGTTTCAGATACAGCCAGGGAGTTGGACCAACACGTAGCGATTCAACTTCCCAATCGTGCACACCATCTGCACAGTGGGGGAGTAAGTGGATATAAATGAAGTGATGTCACCCGTACACAGTGATACATAGCTCAAGTTGTGTAGTGAAAGCAAAGGCAAGAATAGCTGAAAGCATAACAACACGTACTGTCTATCTAAGACATTAATGTAAGTGGGTCAGCCCCAGTCAATTAGCCAACTCACAGTGCAGTTGTACTTTGCAATATCGGTCCAAAAGTGTTTGGCAGAGAACTTTTTCCTAATGATGAGAGTGGCTCCTGTGTAGATCATAGGCCCTCCACCGTGTGCGAGGCCATGGGAATGGTAGAGGGGCAGGACAGAGTACACACAGTCACTGTCAGTCACTCCTCCGGCAATCCCAAAGAAAGTAGGAGAACGAAACAATCTGTGAGAGAGAGGGACGGGATTAGTACAGTCTGATACTCAAGGTGTGTGTGTGTGAGGTATCTAGTGGTGGGGTAGCTGAGATAATAAGGTGCAATTCTGTACACAATAATAACAGACTGAAATGATAAAATCTACAGATATATGCAGCTAGCTAGCTAGATGGCCGTTGAAAGGTACGTGACTTAGAAGATCTGACGCCTCTCAGATCCAGACACATGAGAGTAGTGAGAATGATATCTTAGCCAGCTGATGGAGGTATCTATTGTAGGATGGGAGGGTACTCACACTTACCATGAATTGTGTTGCCTATACAGTAGGTCTTTAGATTCTCCATTCGCCATGGTCCAAGACACATCATGCAAGTCCTTGAATTTATTTATGTGTCTGATTTGGTAAAGATCATTAAGCCTCTGAAATACACCGCGGTTACAGAATACCAATTATTTGGGCATGCGCAGTAGGAGTATGTGTCATATGACCAACGAGATCTCCCCTTTTTCTGCAAAAGTCCAAAATGGCTACAAGAAGTGACCTTGATGCTCTGGTGGTCCAGGTGGAAGGATTGGGTCTAGAGGAGAACCAAGCTGGCTCAGGGGCTTATGGCTGTGTCTTTAGAGTGACGGTGAATGGAAGACACTGCATTGCTAAGAAGCTTCACTCCATATTGCTCCAAGAGCGATCCCTTGGACAGAGGGAGAGCATTGTGACAAAGTTCAGAAATGAATGTCATATTCTGAGTGTTTTACATCACCCCAACATAGTAGGTTTCGTTGGAGTCCATTACGGCCGCAATAAGAACGACATCAGTCTAATAATGGAGAGGCTTCATTCCGACTTGGCTGATTTCGTTGAAACCCATCGAGACACGAATATCGCCACTAGAATCCATATCCTGTATGATGTATCCAAAGGCCTTCACTATCTTCACTCTCTGACCCCTTCCCTCATCCATCGTGACCTCACTGCTCCCAACATCCTGCTCACTGAGGACCTCACTGCCAAGATCGGAGACCTGGGTGTCTCCAGGTATGTTTGCAAAGGAAAATGTTTTTTAATAGACAAAATGAGATTTACTTAATGTGGGAAAACAAAGGCAGACATGTAAAACCTAATGTTCATTTACAGGTATGTTGATCTGGAGAGGTTGACTCATGTTCTGACAAATATCCCGGGAAATCCAACCTACATGCCTCCCGAGTGTCATGAGGAACGGCCCACCTACACTACCAAGCTGGACATCTTTTCATTCGGTCATCTCATCATTCACACTGTTATCGGTGATTTCCCTAAAGTATACAACATACCTCGAAGTGATCGCAACTATTTAAAATATCTAAATGGGGGAAAGGAAGAGCTCATGCGTCGAAGCACTGCTGTCCATGACAAAATGGGTGTCACACATGATCTTTATCCTCTTGTTGTTAGCTGCCTCCATGACCGACCTCAACAGAGACCATCAGTTGACGAAGTGATTGTCTCACTCAGAAAGCTGTGTCTACAGCACCCCAGGATGGTACGTGAGTGAGTGGGTGGAGGTATCAAATGTGCATTGTCAGCTTATATAGTGTTAGTGTCGACTGTATGCTGGTACTTCTGTGTGGGTGGCTATAGAATCTTGAACAGTATATAACATGTACATACAATTTTTGTCATTCCATCTTTTGTGTGTGTTTACTGAGAGTGTATTTTCTCCCAGGAATTTGTGGATGCTTATAAGACGGGTGATGTGGGTGTGGTTCTGGAGCTACTGGAGTGTGGGGCTGATCCCAACCAGGCAGACAAGGTGAGGGGAATACTGTCTACAGTGCCAATATGTCCGTTGGTTGATGATATTGTCTCTACAGGATGGTGCTCTTTACTGGGCTAGTGACAATGGACATGATGAGATAGTGAGGGTCCTCTTAGCAGCCAAGGCTACAGTCAACACTCAGAACAAGGTTGGTTTTGTTTTTTAAACACATTCTGTTTACATTAATATCGTTTTCCTCCTATGTACAGTCAGGAGAGACCCCTCTTTGGACTGCCAGTTTTGATGGTCACCAGAAATGTATGGAGCTTCTAATCGATTCTGGGGCCAATGTTGATGTGCCCGAAGAGGTGAGTGTAAGTAGCTGTACACACATCTCAGATGCCACTAGCCACAGAGCCTCTGTTGACCTGGTCCATTAGACACCAGAGCTAGTCATGTTTGTGTAGAGAGCACTGGTAGTTAGTGTACCGAGGTACGACACGCATCTCGTGATCTATTCAAACAATTTTTACGTTCTTTTTGATATAATGTGTTCCCAACAATAACTCTGTTATTCTGTGACTAAGGCTCAAGGGTAGTATAGTTTAGACCTAGAGGTAACTGTTTATGTCGCTGAACCCGTAAACGTCATCACAATGGAATATTCAATTAAAAAACAATGTCGTACCTCCTCTGCCCTGACATTAGTGTAGATAGTCATGTGATATTGTATGAGTGATATTGTGTAATGAGTGGATCTGTACTATCTTGACTCTGTACAGGATGGAACCACAGCATTGTGGGTAGCTGCTCAGAATGGTCATGTGAGGGCAGTGGAATTGTTGATTGCTGCCAAAGCTAGAGTTGACATTCAAAATAAGGTGAGATTTACTAGAGTAGTGGATTGAGTAGTGGATTAGCTGGTCCAGTTGCGGGTTAGTGTAAAAGCTGGAATGCGGAATAGAACGAAAAATGGAATGACTAAAAAGAGAGCTGCTGATGGTGTTCTTAGTCTTAAATACTTGTGCTACAGAAGCCTTTTATAGACACAAAGCTAATTTTAGAAGACTATTACTATAGGAGTAAAAAGTAGACTGAGTATAATTATAGTAGCAACATTGAACATTACAAATACACATAATTATACGTGTCTATAGACTTAGCGAAGTAATTATGTTGTGCCCAAAGTAAGGTGGAGTGTGAAGTCTATAGCTATAGTTTTATATACAGGACACTCCAAAGCTATACCTTTCTTCTATCTGCATGCCTGCAAAGTTTTGGCCCTTGGTGAAACTTTAAACAATTTGTGCGTGTTGAAGAGACACACTGACCAAGCATTTTGCCATTGATTTCTGAACACATTGGGTTGTGGAGTCAGCAAATTCCACATTTATACTCTCAACAATGAAACTGTTATCTCAATATCTACCACTGTGCAACAGTGTGTGTAAGTTGTTGATCCTCTTTCCAATAACAGGTGTCATGTGATGATTACAGCCAGCTACATGTTCCGTTCCATATCTGCATTCCAGCTTTTACACTAACCCTCCAGTTGCTGTTATACATAATTATAATTATGGTTTATGGTCTATATAACACAGGACAACCAGACAGCTCTGTATGCATGTAGCCAGTAACAACAGCATCGTGATCTCTCTTTTAATTGCATTCCAATTAATCTTTTTTACATTGGTTTTCAATGTAGTGTGTTCCCTACAATAACTCTATTATTCTGTGACTAAGGCTCAAGGGTAGTATAGTTTAGACATAGATCTAACTGTTTCCGTCGCTGAACCCCAGTGAACCCTATTCAGTTAGGAGATATGCTTGCTACAAATGTTGAGAGCACTGCACCTTTCATATACATCTGGACGAGTTCTAACCAGGACCTCAGCTGGAGAAACACTATAGCTAGCCATAGAGACCTTGAGCAACGTACAGAGCTAGCTAAACAGCTAGTTTTACAAGCGTTCTACAGGTCTATAGAGTTTGTCGTGACAAGGTCGCGGTTAAGGTTACAGTATACTAATTGCTCATGAATGATTCATAAGATATTTATTTCTCATCACAACGTTATATTTGTAACTTGCAACGATTATCAATGGAAAGAGAACATGGAACAATGCTAGCTACAATAATAACTCAGAGTTTATATGTCGTGTAATCCAATGAAGTGGTCTGAGGTCAGCTGGAAAAACTGAGTATTTTGTCGTCAAATTTTGTTGACTGCATAGCTTCTAGGTTGTCTTTCTGACCAGTATTCGATGCCTGAAGACTTACTGGAGGGCGACTCGAAGAGATCTTGTTCATAGAGACCTTACAGCAAAAAATATATCCTTGTTACTATACTCTACAGTCGCTATATTAGCCTACAAAAACAGCTAGAAAAATAGCCGTAACTTTGTTGTAACTTACTCTCTTGGGAAAAACTCTTCGAGTCACCCTGCCCCTTTATTCGTATAATAAGAAACAGCAGAGTATACGGTAAGGAGGGGTTTCCTGGTGCCTGGAATTAACGCAGAGTAACCATTGCCACATGAGAGCCATTTTACTAGCTGAACTACATTGAACACCCACGCAGATTTGAGCGTGGGTGGAACAGTATACCGTAACCTTAACTACCAGCTAAACAAACGTCATCACAAATGAAGATTCAATTAAATAAGTGTCGTACCTCTTCTGCCCTGACATTAGTGTAGATAGTCATGTGATATTGTATGAGTGATAATATGATTGTGTAATGAGTGGATCTGTACTATCTTGACTCTGTACAGAATGGAACCACGGCATTGTACATGGCCTGTAGGAATGGTCACTGTGGAGTTGTTAGAATGTTGTTGGAGGCCAAGGCTGACGTTCACAACAAGAATAATGTGAGTCACGCTGCATGGTGGTCTTTGTGTACTCTGCTGATTCCACGGTTGAGTGTGTGTACTGTCACCTCTGTGTCAGTCTCGTTCCTAGGCCGCTTTTTTTGAAGGGGGAAAAGGCCTGGTGTCCATTGCTTGGGTGTTAGTGCGCATGGTAATCGTGCACTAATGTAAAACTTTTGCAAACTAGTCCGTTTACTAGGAATATGTTCCGTAATACGTACTTCCATACTGAAGCTATGGCTTATGCCCTCTATTGCGTTGGCCAAGAAAGCTGGTACACTTAGTCTGAAGTCTGAGGCCAGTAGTCTCTAGTTCTACGATGGTCGTATAGTTGTCTTCTCAAGCAGCAGTTAGAAGTACCATAGGAAGCATGCACAAAGACTTGCTATAGCCAGTCCTTCCAAGCTCAGACATTCCGACCATACGACTGTCGTGAAGTAGACGAGAGGCTCTTCTGGCTTCAGACTAGTGTGCAAGCCTTCTTGATCAACACAATAGAAGCACGGTAGATAGATGGAAAAGAAGGGGATTACCCATATTTTACAGCAAAACTAAGTGCATGCGCACTATCAGTAGACACCAGGCCGCATTTTCCTCCCTTCCATTCCATACAAAAGAATCGGCCTGGGAACGAGGCTACCTCTGTGTATGAGTGGACTGAGTAGTGGAGAGTGTACAATTAGCTGGTCCAGTTGCTGTGATATATAATTATATGGTTTATGGTCTATAACAGGACAACCAGACAGCTCTGTATGCAGCCAGTAATCATGGACATGATGAGATAGTGAGGGTCCTCTTAGCAGCCAAGGCTACAGTCAACACTCAGGAGAAGGTTGGTTTTGTTGTACAAATACATTTCCCACAACATGCTGTTTACATTGTTTTCCTCCTATGTACAGGAGGGACGGTCCCCTCTTTGGACAGCCAGTTTCAGTGGTCACCAGAAATGTATGGAGCTCCTAATCGATGCTGGGGCCAATGTTGATGTACCTCAACAGGTGAGTGTAAGTATCTGTACACACATCTCAGAGGCCACTAGCCACAGAGCCTCCCCATGTTCTGTTGATCTGGTCCATTATACACCAGAGCTAGTCATGTTTGTGTAGAGAGCACTGGTAGTTGGTGTACCGAGGTACGACACGCATCTATTCATACGTTGTTTTATATAATGTGTTCCCAACAATAACTCTGTTATTCTGTGACTAAGGCTCAAGGGTAGTATAGTTTAGACCTAGATCTAACTGTTTCCGTTGCTGAACCCGTAAACGTCATCACAATGGAATATTCAATTCAAAAACAATGTCGTACCTCCTCTGCCCTGACATTATTGTAGATAGTCATGTGATATTGTATGAGGTGATATTGTGTAATGAGTGGATCTGTACTATCTTGACTCTGTACAGGGTGGAGGCACTGCGCTGATGGTAGCTGCTCAGAATGGTCATGTGAGGGCAGTGGAATTATTAATTGCTGCAAAAGCTAAAATTGACATTCAACAGAAGGTGAGATTTACTACTTGTCTGTTAGTAATTATTTGGATCTGTACACAGAACGGAGCCACAGCATTGTACATGGCCAGTCAGAATGGTCACTGTGGAGTTGTTAGAATGTTGTTGGAGGCCAAGGCTGACGTTAAAATCAAAACTAATGTGAGTCACGCTGCATGATTGTATATAATTATGATACTGTATATCACCATGGCAACATTAAATCCAGTGGTTTTGTGATAAATTCCTTATTTCCCTTCATCACTAACTGCTCACATACCCACTATACAGAACGGACGTACTGCCTATGATGTGGCTAGTAGGAAAGGACATACTCAAGTGTGTGAACTACTACACTGACTCTGTACCTTATTAACTGTACTGTTACCATGGCAGCTAGCCTCTGATAGATACGTTGATTGCAAATTTATACACTACATCATTTTGTCTTATAATTAATTTTTTTTCTATATACGGTTTCTCATGTATTTCACCAAGTTACATTCTGATCATGTAAAACTTGAAAGTTAATTGGTCAATAATGAGAAATGTGCAAAATTAATAACCTGAAACTAGATTGAATTGTTTGTCTAAAGGTGCGGCCTGGAATCGAGGCTATATAATTATATAGGTGCTTGATTCTCAATCACATCTTGAGATAGGAATCCCACTTGTAGTAGATAAGAGATGACAGCATGATGATCACATGACACAGCTGTAGAGGAAATACAATCACGAATATAATTATAAGGAATTCAAAAAAAGACAATAATTATTACCGCAAATAAATCTAATAACCAGCTCAACTTCTACAGCTATAGGGTATAATATGTTTCCTCGATCACCATCAGTAATGCAAATACAAAAAGATTTCCAAGGTTACCATAGATACACAGCCAAACTGACTTCCCTCACTATTCCGTAGAGGGGACTCAAACAAAGATCTACAAACAGACAGCTAGCTTCAACATGTATTAACACACACGCACCCTCTGTAAAGGAATACTCCATCTCTCACCATAATGAAGAGGTGTCTGATTGTCTGTGTCCTCAATATTAACATCTGCTCCCCTCTTCACAAGTAGTTTCACCATGTTCAGGTTGCCACGGTCACAGGCTCAGTGAAGAAGACCCATCCCCTGTATCATGAAATGCATCTCTATATACAACAATCTAGCGTTAATTTGTTGTAAGTTCGGACAATCCAAACTAGCATGGTTATAGTTCAAGGAAATTAGACAGCAATATTCTTACTTTTAGACTACTGTCAGCTGATTATAAGGTGTGCCTTATTTATGGTGTTGCACTGAACTACTTGTAAGCAAAGATTGGACTAACGAGATACGGACATTGCGTATAATAATAGACTGTATATCTCCAGAGCTCTCACATGAGGTCCCAGTTTGGTGTGATCCGATTGGCCTCTTCCAGCACTCAAACACGACATCATCCTCCAGAATCAGGATTTGATCCAGACCCTCTGTCATCATCTGGGGAGCAAGAGAGGTACAGTAAGACTTGTCTATACTGGTCACCCTTGGACAGACCAACAGTGGCTATTATAACAAGATGCTCAGTAGAGCATTCATCTCGTGCGTTGACATAACGGACACGCAATGAACTTTATTGTAATGACTTTAACATATGGGGATTCTACAAAGCAACGATTGGATTGATTAGAGAAAACAGTGTTTTTTGTCACCTTTGAAGACAAGTAGTTTATTATTTTTCAACCACTGTCTCATTATCAGTTAAAGCAATTCATGAAAGTGTCTAGTTCGCTCAAACAGCTAATGTTTGTGTCCGCACACAGGAGACTTAGGAGCACATTAACCTGGCTGTACTATTATAGAGGGTGACCACATTAGACAGGTTTCACACAGTTACAAGTGCCCACAATGCAACAGGTAGCAATACTTTCTGTACACATCAAGTATCCACTAATGACCACTCACCTGCTGCCATATCGTGTGGTGACTAAGGAAACAGCTGACCTCTCCAAAGGTCATAGATCGTTCTCCCCAAGGGTCCTTCCAGCCAGAAAGGTACTTGATGCCCAGACTGTCCAGGTAGCTCTGATTCAACTGTCTGTAGTGGCGAGGGATAAAATAAACAAAAGAGGTTCTTTTAAATATGAGTTCCCCACCACATCCTTGTGTATCAATTAGTGTGTATTGTCTCCTCCCCCATCCCTCTGTATTGTACAGCCAGTTATGTCTCCCCTCACACACAGTGAACCTATACTCTACACCATGCAGTACATCTCAAGACTACCCTCTCTCAATGACAATTTGGGGTTGGACGTGAAAAGCCACTATCTAAAACCTTACTCCATACGATGTATAATTATTAATTTTCTCTCACCTTCCATCGACAGCATCAAAGAGGGTGTAGTTGAAGTTGAGCTCGTCCAGGCTTAAAATCATCCGGTTCCTTCTTTCTGGCCTCCGTACTAGCCCAATCATAAACACCTACCAAATATTGTTTGGAAATTATCAGTGAACTTTTATGATTTCCGTACACATACAACATAACTGTAATAGTAGAGACAGCTTACCGCGTCCAACCCCAAGTTGTTCTTGACAGGGGGTGGTCTGGAGATGTGCTGACTGTACAATATAGGGGGGTGGTCCACTGTGTGGGGGGAGACAACACGCACACTAATGCAGTATAGGGGGTGGTCCACTGTGTGGGGGGAGACAACACGCACACTAATGCAGTATAGGGGGGTGGTCCACTGTGTGGGGGGAGACAACACACACACTAATGCAGTATAGGGGGGTGGTCCACTGTGTGGGGGGAGACAATACACACACACTAATGCAGTATAGGGGGGTGGTCCACTGTGTGGGGGGAGACAACACACACACACTAATGCAGTATAGGGGGGTGGTCCACTGTGGGGGGGGGAGACAACACACACACTAATGCAGTATAGGGGGGTGGTCCACTGTGTGGGGGGAGACAACACACACACACACTAATGCAGTATAGGGGGGTGGTCCACTGTGTGGGGGGAGACAAGATACACACTAATGCAGTATAGGGGGGTGGTCCACTGTGTGGGGGGAAACAAAACACACACTAGTGCAGTATAGGGGGGTGGTCCACTGTGTGGGGGGAGACAACACACACACCAATGCAGTATAGGGGGGGTGGTCCACTGTGTGGGGGAGACAATACACACACTAATGCAGTATAGGGGGGTGGTCCACTGTGTGGAGGGAGACAATACACACACTAATGCAGTTGGTCCACTGTGTGGGGGGAGACAAGATACACACCAATGTAGTATAGGGGGGTGGTCCACTGTGTGGGGGGAGACAAGATACACACCAATGCAGTATAGGGGGGTGGTCCACTGTGTGGGGGGAGACAAGATACACACACTAATGCAGTATAGGGGGGGGTGGTCCACTGTGTGGGGGGAGACAATACACACACTAATGCAGTATAGGGGGGTGGTCCACTGTGTGGGGGGAGACAAAACACACACACTAATGCAGTATACGGGGGGGTGGTCCACTGTGTGGGGGAGAAAATACACACACTAATGCAGTATAGGGGGGTGGTCCACTGTGTGGAGGGAGACAATACACACACTAATGCAGTTGGTCCACTGCGTGGGGGGAGACAAGATACACACCAATGCAGTATAGGGGGATTGTCCACTGTGTGGGGGGAGACAATACACACACTAATGCAGTATAGGGGGGGTGGTCCACTGTGTGGAGGGAGACAATACACACACTAATGCAGTTGGTCCACTGCGTGGGGGGAGACAAGATACACACTAATGCAGTATAGGGGGGTGGTCCACTGTGTGGGGGGAGACAACACACACACTAATGCAGTATAGGGGGGTGGTCCACTGTGTGGGGGGAGACAATACACACACTAATGCAGTATAGGGGGGTGGTCCACTGTGTGGGGGGAGACAACACACACACTAATGCAGTATAGGGGGGTGGTCCACTGTGTGGGGGGAGACAACACACACACTAATGCAGTATAGGGGGTGGTCCACCGTGTGGGGGGAGACAAGATACACACTAATGCAGTATAGGGGGGTGGTCCACTGTGTGGGGGGAGACAACACACACACTAATGCAGTATAGGGGGGTGGTCCACTGTGTGGGGGGAGACAATACACACACTAATGCAGTATAGGGGGGTGGTCCACTGTGTGGAGGGAGACAATACACACACTAATGCAGTTGGTCCACTGCGTGGGGGGAGACAAGATACACACCAATGCAGTATAGGGGGATTGTCCACTGTGTGGGGGGGAGACAACACACACACACTAATGCAGTATAGGGGGGTGGTCCACTGTGTGGGGGGAGACAACACACACACACTAATGCAGTATAGGGGGGTGGTCCACTGTGTGGGGGGAGACAATACACACACTAATGCAGTATAGGGGGGTGGTCCACTGTGTGGGGGGAGACAATACACACACTAATGCAGTATAGGGGGGTGGTCCACTGTGTGGGGGGAGACAACACACACACTAATGCAGTATAGGGGGGGGTGGTCCACTGTGTGGGGGGAGACAAGATACACATACTAATGCAGTATAGGGGGATTGTCCACTGTGTGGGGGGAGACAATACACACACTAATGCAGTATAGGGGGGGGTGGTCCACTGTGTGGAGGGAGACAATACACACACTAATGCAGTTGGTCCACTGCGTGGGGGGAGACAAGATACACACCAATGCAGTATAGGGGGATTGTCCACTGTGTGGGGGGAGACAAGATACACACCAATGCAGTATAGGGGGGTGGTCCACTGTGTGGGGGGAGACAACACACACACTAATGCAGTATAGGGGGGTGGTCCACTGTGTGGGGGAGACAACACGCACACTAACGCAGTATAGGGGGGTGGTCCACCGTGTGGGGGGAGACACCACGCACACTAATGCAGTATAGGGGGGTGGTCCACTGTGTGGGGGGAGACAACACGCACACTAACGCAGTATAGGGGGGTGGTCCACCGTGTGGGGGGAGACACCACGCACACTAATGCAGTATAGGGGGGTGGTCCACTGTGTGGGGGGGACACAACACACACACTAATGCAGTATAGGGGGGTGGTCCACTGTGTGGGGGGAGACAACACACACACTAATGGATACACAGTCAAGGATGTTGTGGGAACACTATTAAAAGAGCCCCTCTATTATGACCTGCACTAATTATACCCGCCCACACACATTGTTCACAGCAACAATGGAGCTACATCAGCACACACTGAGATGGCTACTGGCTATACTAACAAAGAGCAGATGACACCGCAGCCTTAAGGGGGAGAGGCTTACCAAGGTTTTCCAGCTTAAAGTTGAGGAAGTCCTGAGCAGCGTGGTCCAGGCTCTCATAGTCCTCTGGTTTGACCATGAACCCAAACACCTCGGTGTTCAGAATGTGCATAGGCAGATCTACAGTGGAGGGAAGGAGTTAATATCGTATTCAGAGCTAAATTGACAGGAAAATAGGACTGTCCAACACAGTACCTGCCATTTTTGCCGAGTATGCCAAGTGTGTGACCTTATCCATGGGTCCAGTGAACCCGTCCAGTGCCGGCCAGTGTTGGAGCCTCTCTGACCCCGCCCACCTCAGGTCAACGAGGAGGGCGGAGTGAACCACAGGGACTGGGATACAGCCCACCTGCGTCCCTTGGAGGATAGGGATATAGTCAGGGGTACGTTTGTAGTAGCCCTGAGGGGAAACAGTCAAAAGATGAAAACGCATTATTTGGTCAAGTTGTCAGACACAGGTCACACTTGATTGACACTTGACATTGGGAATGACTTAATTTGTACACAGTGCATTGGCACAGTACAGCTTGTGGGCATGTTCATGATAGAGAGGCAGACTTTACACAAAAGTACAGTGCGACAGTATGGTATAATCCATGAAATGGAGTACCCTCCACTCCACTAGATCTAGACCTCCTTAGCTCAACTCACCCGGCTGTCTATTCCACACCAGAAGTTGGAGTAAGCAGCATCCTTGCCCGACTTTAGCATCGGAGCCACTATTGCCCTGTGTGTGGTGTGTGTGTGATGTGTGCAGTGTGTGGGTGTGGGGGGGACCATACAATGTTGACTATGTAATCAATGTGAGAGTGTTGATGAATGGTAATAGTGACTAAATGCTGTGTGTCTAAGATAATAAGAGCATTTTTTGAGACAATGGCTTTAGCCTACACGCTGTATCTATCGCTATAGCAACACACAGGAAAAGGTCAGCTGACTCTCAGAGTACGTTGTCTGACTCTCACTCTATTACAGACAAATCAAATAGTTCAACAATGGAGAAAAAATAAACAGTAATCCAATGTCAGCCATAACTAAGGACCAGGCACTCACAGAGAGAGGAAACTCTTAATGCTTTACACTGTACATATCTGAGCAGAGCTACAGTGTGGTCACCCTCTAATAATACAGACAGGTTAAACAGCCCCAAAGTCTCCATAGCATGTGTTTCAATCAACCTGTGTTACTGCCCAAGGGGGATCCCCTCCCTATGGACTGTACACGCACTGACTTACCTTTGCTGATCCATCAGAATCCGTAGTGTCCTGTTGTTCACCAGAAAGTTGTCACAGTCTAGCCGCTGGATAAACAACAATTGTATAGTTAATCTGAGCTAGATACTGTGGATACCAAAATTGCAATAACTAAAACTGTATCTACTACTGTCTTGGGCAGACTAACAGTGGTTGAAATAAAGAGGTGGCCTGCTAACACAGGTCCAAACACATGCTATGGAGGCTTTGGGCCCCATTAACCTGGCTGTATTATAGAGGG
This sequence comes from Halichondria panicea, assembly GCF_963675165.1. Classification (NCBI taxonomy): domain Eukaryota; kingdom Metazoa; phylum Porifera; class Demospongiae; order Suberitida; family Halichondriidae; genus Halichondria; species Halichondria panicea. The sequence continues at coordinate 5,803,712 of NC_087386.1, forward strand.
TGGCCTGCTTACAGGGTGACCACTACAGACAGGTTTCACTGTATCATAATGGTACGTCTAGAGATAGCCTAGCTAGGTCCTTACAATAGATGGGCCAGGAACGAGGCTAGAGATGGTCACACTGATAACTCACAAAGAGGTAGTCTGCCCCTGAACGCCTGGCCGCCTCCAGACCTTCCTGTCTCAGCTGGGCAACATGGATGAACCTCTCATCATGCTCCTCGAAAGGGTCAATGTTCGGATACAGCCACTCGTCTGATGACTTCAAGTCCACAGATTTGTACACGAGCTTAACGTTTTCTGCCCACTCAGCAAGTATTGCCGTGGTGTTGTCACCGTTATGGTCTGTTCTGATCCTACAGTGTAGTTAATGATATTCATAGGTGGGTGGGGCTGGTATGAACACAATAGGGTTTTGTTTGCATGCAAGAAACAGAAATAGAAATTCTGCAAACTATTACATACAATGCATCTGATATAGAGTAACAACCTCTAATGATGATGCATAGTGGCAGGTGCAACTTACCACAATGAAATCCTGTCTTTAGGATAGTCCAAGTTCTCTAGATAACCGAAAAAGTTGGGTAGCATGTGAGCTGAATTTCTAGCCAGAATAGCAAGGAAGACACTCGGCAGAACTTCAGCTGCTTCTAACGAGGAGTCTCCATTGTCCAACGTATATACAGACGGTATGGCAGTCACTAGGAGAGCTATGCACACGGCAAGTGCAATCCAGTGTATCGAGAGACTATTCATAGATGATCTGTGGAGCTGGGAATTTGATGGAGTTTATCTTAACATATGACTGGTGATTATTTCACTGCTTCTCGAGCCTTACTCTGTGTGACAGCCTCGCTTCTTTGATGGAGAACTGTGCTTCTTTATCTTGACAAGAGGAGGATGTCCCTATTGTTATTGCTTAACTATTATATTGAGTTTATTTCAATAATGATCTTTTCCATTCTCTGCTATCTGAGCATGCGCAGTAAGCACGTGTTTTGCCCCTTATTATGTAAACCAGAGTAAACTGTGCAAATGGCTACAAGAAGTGACCTTGATGCTCTGGTGGTCCAAGTGGAAGGATTGAATCTAGAGGAGAACAAAGCTGGCTCAGGGGCTTATGGCTGTGTCTTTAGAGTGACGGTGAATGGAAGACACTGCATTGCTAAGAAGCTTCACTCCATATTGCTCCAAGAGCTATCCCTTGGACAGAGGGAGAGCATTGTGACCAAGTTCAGAAATGAATGTCATATTCTGAGTGTTTTACATCACCCCAACATAGTAGGATTCGTTGGAGTCCATTACGGCCGCGGTAAGAACGACATCAGTCTAATAATGGAGAGGCTTCATTCCGACTTGGCTGATTTTGTTGAAACCCATCGAGACACGAATACCGCCACTAGAATCCATATCCTGTATGATGTATCCAAAGGCCTTCACTATCTTCACTCTCTGACCCCTTCCCTCATCCATCGTGACCTCACTGCTCCCAACATCCTGCTCACTGAGGACCTCACTGCCAAGATCGGAGACCTGGGTGTCTCCAGGTACGTATTTTTTTGCAACAAAGGATTTTTTAAATGACATGTGGGAAAATAAAGGCAGACATGTAAAACCTAATATTCATTTGCAGGTATGTTGATCTGGAGAGATTGACTCATGTTCTGACAAATATCCCGGGAAATCCAACCTACATGCCTCCCGAGTGTCATGACGAACAGCCCACCTACACTACCAAGCTGGACATCTTCTCATTCGGTCATCTCATCATTCACACTGTTATCGGTGACTTCCCTAAAGTCTCTTACTTTACTCCTGAGGTTATCAAGCACGTGGATGATGGGAAAATGGAGCTCATGCGTCGAAGCACTGCTGTCCATGGTGACAAAATGGGGGAGAAACACGCTCTTTATCCTCTTGTTGTTAGCTGCCTCCATGACCGACCTCAACAGAGACCATCAGTTGACGAAGTGATTGTCTCACTCAGAAAGCTGTGTCTACAGCACCCCAGGATGGTACGTGAGTGAGTGGGTGGAGGTATCAAATGTGCATTGTCAGCTTATATAGTGTTAGTGTCGACTGTATGCTGGTACTTCTGTGTGGGTGGCTATAGAATCTTGAACAGTATATAACATGTACATACAATTTGTGTGATTCCATCTTTTGGGTGTGTTTACTGATAGTGTATTTTCTCCCAGGCATTTCTAGATGCTTGTGAGACGGGTGATGTGGGTGTGGTTCTGGAGCTACTGGAGTGTGGGGCTGATCCCAACCAGGCAGACAAGGTGAGGGGAATACTGTCTACAGTGCCAATATGTCCGTTGGTTGATGATATTGTCTCTACAGGATGGTTGGACTGCTCTTCACTGGGCCAGTAGGAATGGACATGATGAGATAGTGAGGGTCCTCTTAGCAGCCAAGGCTACAGTCAACACTCAGCCCAAGGTTGGTTTTGTTGTACAAACACATTTCCCACAACATGCTGTTTACATTGTTTTCCTCCTATGTACAGTCGGGACAGACCCCTCTTCGGACAGCCAGTTTCAATGGTCACCAGAAATGTATGGAGCTCCTAATCGATGCTGGGGCCAATGTTGATGTACCTCAAGAGGTGAGTGTAAGTAGCTATATACACATAGCCTCGATTCCAGGCCAATTAAAGTATGGCCTGGTACTTATTGCATGGTAGCATGTGATAGTTTATTCTCCAGAATCTGGGGAATCCCCTCTTTTCTTTCTCTCTGTCTATGTACATCAGCTTAGCTCTCTATTGCGTTGTTCCAAAAGGCTTTCACACTAGTCTAAAGCCAGAAGAGGCTCTCATCCACCTCTATGACGGCTGTATGGTCAGGATGTCTTAGCTTAGATCTGTACAGGCTATGGGAAGTGTATGGTGCCTCTTGACTGCTTCTTGCGAAGACAGCCTGGCTATAGGACCATCGTAGACGTAGATGAAAGCCTCCAAACTAGTGTTCAAGCCTTCTAAGCAATAGATGCAGCTTCACGGAACTCAGTATGGAGATAAAATATTACGGAACATATTCTTAGTAAAGGGACTAAATTACGGGTACTAATGTTTTACGTTCGTAGTACGATTACCCTTATTCTGAAGGTACCAGGCCGTATTTTAATGCGGCCTGGAATCGAGGCTACTATACACACATCTCAGAGGCCACTAGCCACAGAGCCTCCTCATATTCTGTTGACCTGGTCCATTAGACACCAGAGCTAGTCATATTTGTGTAGATAGCACTGGTAGTTGGTGTACCGAGGTACGACACGCATCTCGTGATCTCTCTTTTAATTGCATTCCAATGTAATGCACAATAACTTTGACTAAGGTTCAAGGGTAGTATAGTTTAGACCTAGAGGTAACTGTTTATGTCGCTGAACCAGTAAACATCATCAGAATGGAATATTCAATTAAAAAACAATGTCGTACCTCCTCTGCCCTGACATCAGAGGAGGTACGACTAGCGTGCCTCGATTAGGCTAATTACCTCTGCAATACTGTTGAGCGTGGGTGTAACCACGCCTCGATTATCCGCCCACGCTCAACGGTATTGCAGAGACAATTAGCCTAATCGAGGCACGCGTGTCGTACCTCCTCTGCCCTGACATTAGTGTAGATAGTCATGTGATATTGTATGAGTGATATTGTGTAATGAGTGGATCTGTACTATCTTGACTCTGTACAGGATGGGACCACAGCGTTGTGGGTAGCTGCTCAGAATGGTCATGTGAGGGCAGTGGAATTGTTGATTGCTGCCAAAGCTAGAGTTGACATTCAAAATAAGGTGAGATTTACTAGAGTAGTGGATTGAGTAGTGGATTAGCTGGTCCAGTTGCGGGTTAGTGTAAAGCTGGAATGCGGAATAGAACGGAATATGGAATGACTAAAAAGAGAGCTGCTGATGGTGCTCTGTATTTTTTTAGTGTAGTATGACTTAAATACTTGTAAAAAGTGCTACAGAAGCCTTTTATAGACACAAAGCTAATTTTAGAAGACTATTATGTAAAAAAAAGTAGACTGAGTATAATTATAGTAGCAACATTGAACATTACAAATACACATAATTATACGTGTCTATAGACTTAGCGAAGTAATTATGTTGTGCCCAAAGTAAGGTGGAGTGTGAAGTCTATAGCTATACAGGACACTCCAAAGCTATACCCTTCTTCTATCTGCATGCCTGCAAAGTTTTGGCCCTAGGTGAAACTTTAAACGATTTGTGCGTGTTGAAGAGACACACTGACCAAGCCTTTTGCCATTGATTTCCACACACATTGGGTTGTGGAGTCAGCAAATTCCACATTTATACTATCAACAATGAAACTGTTATCTCAATAGCTACCACTGTGCAACAGTGTGTGTAAGTTGTTGATCCTCTTTCCAATAACAGGTGTCATGTGATGATTACAGCCAGCTACATGTTCCGTTCCATATCTGCATTCCAGCTTTTACACTAACCCTCCAGTTGCTGTTATACATAATTATAATTATGGTTTATGGTCTATATAACACAGGACAACCAGACAACTCTGTATGCATGTAGCCAGTAACAACAGCATCGTGATCTCTCTTTTAATTGCATTCCAATCTTTTTTACATTGGTTTTCAATGTAGTGTGTTCCCTACAATAACTCTGTTATTCTGTGACTAAGGCTCAAGGGTAGTATAGTTTAGACATAGATCTAACTGTTTCCGTCGCTGAACCCCAGTGAACCCTATTCAGTTAGGAGATATGCTTGCTACAAATATGGAGAGCACTGCACCGTTCATATACATCTGGACGAGTTCTAACCAGGACCTTAGCTGGAGAAACACTATAGCTAGCCATAGAGACCTTGAGCAACGTACAGAGCTAGCTAAACAGCTAGTTACTAGCGTTCTACAGGCCAATAGAGTTTGTCGTGACAAGGTCGCGGTTAAGGTTACAGTATACTAATTGCTCATGAATGATTCATAAGATATTTATTTCTCATCACAACGTTATTTTTGTAACTTGCAACGATTATCAATGGAAAGAGAACATGGAACAATGCTAGCTACAATAATAACTCAGAGTTTATATGTCTTGTAATCCAATGAAGTGGTCTGAGGTCAGCTGGAAAAACTGAGTATTTTGTCGTCAAATTTTGTTGACTGCATAGCTTCTAGGTTGTCTTTCTAACCAGTATTCGATGCTTGAATACTTACTGGAGGGCGACTCGAAGAGATCTTGTTCATAGAGACCTTACAGCAAAAAATATATCCTTGTTACTACTCTACAGTCGCTATATTAGCCTACAAAAAGAGCTAGAAAAATAGCCGTAACTTTGTTGTAACTTACTCTCTTGGGAAAAACTCTTCAAGTCACCCTGCCCCTTTATTCATATAATAAGAAACAGCAGAGTATACGGTAAGGAGGGGTTTCCTGGTGCCTGGAATTAACGCAGAGTAACCATTGCCAGATGAGAGCCATTTTACTAGCTGAACTACATTGAACACCCACGCATATTTGAGCGTGGGTGGAACAGTATACCGTAACCTTAACTACCAGCTAAACAAACGTCATCACAAATGAAGATTCAATTAAATAAGTGTCGTACCTCCTCTGCCCTGACATTAGTGTAGATAGTCATGTGATATTGTATGAGTGATATTGTGTAATGAGTGGATCTGTACTGTCTTGACTTTGTACAGGATGGAGCCACGGCATTGTACATGGCCTGTAGGAATGGTCACTGTGGAGTTGTTAGAATGTTGTTGGAGGCCAAGGCTGACGTTCACAACAAGACTAATGTGAGTCACGCTGCATGGTGGTGTTTGTGTACTCTGCTGATTCCATGGTTGAGTGTGTGTACTGTCACCTCTGTGTTAGTCTCGTTCCTAGGCCGCTTTTTTCAAAGGGGGAAAAGGCCTGGTGTCCATTGCTTGGGTGTTAGTGCGCATGGTAATCGTGCACTAATGTAAAACTTTTGCAAACTAGTCCGTTTACTAGGAATATGTTCCGTAATACGTACTTCCATACTGAAGCTATGGCTTATGCCCTCTATTGCGTTGGTGGCCAAGAAAGCTGGTACACTTAGTCTGAAGTCTGAGGCCAGTAGTCTCTAGTTCTACGATGGTCGTATAGTTGTCTTCTCAAGCAGCAGTTAGAAGTACCATAGGAAGCATGCACAAAGACTTGCTATAGCCAGTCCTTCCAAGCTCAGACATTCCGACCATACGACTGTCGTGAAGTAGACGAGAGCCTCTTCTGGCTTCAGACTAGTGTGCAAGCCTTCTTGATCAACACAATAGAAGCACAGCATGGTAGATAGGGGGAAAAGAAGGGGATTCCCCATATTCTACAACAAAACTAAATGCATGCGCACTCTCAGTAGACACCAGGCCGCATTTTCCTCCCTTCCATTCGATACCAAAAAATCGGCCTGGGAATGAGGCTACCTCTGTGTATGAGTGAACTGAGTAGTGGAGAGTGTACAATTAGCTGGTCCAGTTGCTGTGATATATAATTATATGGTTTATGGTCTATAACAGGACAACCAGACAGCTCTGTATGTAGCCTGTAACCAGGGACATGATGAGGTAGTGAGGGTCCTCTTAGCAGCCAAGGCTACAGTCAACACTAAGGAGAAGGTTGGTTTTGTTGTACAAACACATTTCCCACAACATGCTGTTTACATTGTTTTCCTCTTATGTACAGTCGAGAGCGACCCCTCTTTACACAGCCAGTTTCAATGGTCACCAGAAATGTATGGAGCTTCTAATCGATGCTGGGGCCAATGTTGATGTACCCAAAGAGGTGAGTGTAAGTAGCTGTACACACATCTCAGAGGCCACTAGCCACAGAGCCTCCCCATGTTCTGTTGACCTGGTCCATTAGACACCAGAGCTAGTCATGTTTGTGTAGAGAGCACTTGTAGTTGGTGTATCGAGGTACGACATGCATCTCGTGATCTCTCTTTTAATTGCATTCCAAAAATTGTTCACAGTAACTTTGATAAAGAATCAAGGGTAGTATAGTTTAGACCTAGATCTAACTGTTTCCGTCACTGAACCTCAGCTTCCATTAAAGATAAGGACTGCTACTGACTGCTTGCGCATGAATATTTTTCCTGTAAAATTTCTGTGAAAATATCCTAAAAAAGATACAAATTCTTATTGAAAGTCATACACAGAGCTATATATAGCTAGCTAGCTAGAGACAGAGCTATAGGCTTGTTGTACAGCTATTTTCTTTCAGTAGCAGTAGTATAGTAGACTTTCATCGAAGTTAGTATTAGATGGGCGTGGCCTGTCCATATAGGCTATTGTCAGCCTTCACTCCGTTTAGACGATTGTCATCCACACTGTTGCAGGTTATAAGTCTTTTGTTAACATAGCAGGCTAAGGGTAGCTATCAGAATACTATCAGATGGGCTAGAAACCTTCAATCGAACTTTCTATACCGTATAGCGCGAAATTTTCGAGGGGCTTAATTTTCGCGAATTTGTGGGTTAGAGATCCTACACGAAAATTAAGTCCACGAATTGTTCTTTAATTAGAATTATCTGCTATAACGTGCAAAGAGCGTGTCTTCCGGTAAGCAGTCATTCCACGAACATTGTGCAACGAAATGTTTTAGAGGCCATTCCACAAAATATAAGTGCCTCGAAAATTTCGCGCTATACGGTATGTAACATCATTGTTTTACTGAGCATACACGTTGTTATCCTGTGTTAGCCAGTATCTGTCTCTCAGAGGAAGTGCGGCCTGGGATCGAGGCTAGTGTACCCCCTGACATTAGTGTAGATAGTCATGTGATATTGTATAATGAGTGGGTTTGTGATGAGTGATTGGTTCACCTGCTCACACTATCTTCCATTAGACACCAGAGCTAGTCATGTTTGTGTAGAAAACACTGGTAGTTGGTGTACCGAGGTACGACACGCATCTCGTGATCTATTCAAACATTTTTTACGTTGTTTTATATAATGTGTTCCCAACAATAACTCTGTTATTCTGTGACTAAAGCTCAAGGGTAGTATAGTTTAGACCTAGATCTAACTTTTTCCGTCGCTGAACCCATAAACGTCATCACAATGGAATATTCAATTCAAAAACAATGTCGTACCTCCTCTGCCCTGACTTTAGTGTAGATAGTCATGTGATATTGTATGAGTGATATTGTGTAATGAGTGGATCTGTACTATCTTGACTCTCTGTACAGGGTGGAGGCACTGCGCTGATGGTAGCTGCTCAGGAGGGTCATGTGAGGGCAGTGGAAATATTAATTGCTGCAAAAGCTAAAGTTGACGTTCCACAGAAGGTGAGATTTACTATTTGTCTGTTAGTAATTATTTGGATCTGTACACAGAACGGAGCCACAGCATTGCACGTGGCCAGTCTACAGGGTCATTGTGGAGTTGTTAGAATGTTGTTGGAGGCCAAGGCTGACGTTAAAATCAAAACTAATGTGAGTCACGCTGCATGATTGTATATAATTATGATACTGTATATCACCATGGCAACATTAAATCCAGTGGTTTTGTGATAAATTCCTTATTTCCCTTCATCACTAACTGCTCACATACCCACTATACAGAACGGACATACTGCCTATGATCTGGCTAGTAGGAATGGACACACTCAAGTGTGTGAACTACTACACTGACTCTGTACCTTATTAACTGTACTGTTACCATGGCAGCTAGCCTCTGATAGATACGTTGATTGCAAATTTATACACTACATCATTTTGTCTTATAATAAATTTTTTTTCTATATACGGTTTTCTCATGTATTTCACCAAGTTACATTCTGATCATGTAAAACTTGAAAGTTAATTGGTCAATAATGAGAAATGTGCAAAATTAATAACCTGAAACTAGATTGAATTGTTTGTCTAAAGGTGCGGCCTGGAATCGAGGCTATATAATTATATAGGTGCTTGATTCTCAATCACATCTTGAGATAGGAATCCCACTTGTAGTAGATAAGAGATGACAGCATGATGATCACATGACACAGCTGTAGAGGAAATACAATCACGAATATAATTATAAGGAATTCAAAAAAAGACAATAATTATTACCGCGAATAAATCTAATAACCAGCTCAACTTCTATAGCTATAGGGTATAATATGTTTCCTCGATCACCATCATTAATGCAAATACAAAAAGATCTCCAAGGTTACCATAGATACTCAGCCAAACTGACTTCCCTCACTATTCAGTAGAGGGAGCATTGGACTCAAACAAAGATCTACAAACAGACAGCTAGCTTCAACATGTATTAACACACAAGCACCCTCTGTAAAGGAATACTCCATCTCTCACCATAATGAAGAGGTGTCTGATTGTCTGTGTCCTCAATATTAACATCTGCTCCCCTCTTCACAAGTAGTTTCACCATGTTCAGGTTGCCACGGTCACAGGCCCAGTGAAGAAGACCCATCCCCTGTATCATGAAATGCATCCGGATAATTATACATGTGCAAGTATGTGTACAGCATTCTACAATTAGCATTAGTCTCAAACATTCAACACGCTCAGTTAGTTCAAATTATACAGCAATTTTCTTATAATTTGAGAGTCTTTTCAGAATGTGTATATCAACTATATAACTATTTTGGCACATAATTACAGGAATGAACTATATTATAACATTATTAACCTGTCTACTCACCTCTTGGTCAGTTTGATTGACATTGGTGTCAGAGTGTAGAGATCGTAATTTCTTTTCATTCCCCTCCTTACACCAGTCGAACATTGTCTTCTTGTCGTCAGTTAGTGCCTCCTCTGTGTCTCATCCAGCCAGAGTGCTTCCCTGCATGACCAGAGTCCCCACAATGGCAGCCATTCCAGTACACCCCTCGTTACCAGGCACCTCAACACCGTACACCACCACATCCGTCAACTTCAACACAGTAGCAATACGAGTCTCAACCTCTGCCGTGGATACGTTCTCCCCCTTCCAACAAAACGTGTCCCCAGATCGATCACACAAATACACCCAACCTTCCTCGTCAATGCGCATTATGTCTCCAGTTCTGAAAAAAGCATCTCCTGCTTTGAAACAATTCCTAAGAATTTTTTTGTCGAGTTTTCTTTGTTTCGATATCCGTAGAAGGGAGAGACTTTAGTAATCTCAAACAGTTTCACCAGGTTCGCTCACACCACACTCGACACAGAAACCATTCTCATCTCTTAGGTAATCACCAGTCTCCGGATGAAGCTTCAGGATAGTGACGTTTTGAAGGGACGGTACAAACAGTGGGAGAGCTCCAACAGATTCCTGGCTTGTTGTCAATGTTGATGATACCAAAGTTGCCCTCAGTAGAGCCATAAAACTCGATAATATGATCCACTTCAAATCATTTCTGGAACTCCAGCCACAGCTCTTTTCTGAGTCCTGCAGTGATGATTAGACGTAATTTGTGTTGTGTGTCAGTGGGTTGAGAGGGTTGGGCCAACACGTAGCGATTCAACTCCCCAATCGTGCACACCATCTGCACAGTGGGGGAGTAAGTGGATATAAATGAAGTGATGTCACCCGTACACAGTGATACATAGCTCAAGTTGTGTAGTGAAAGCAAAGGCAAGAATAGCTGAAAGCATAACAACACGTACTATTAATGTAAGTGGGTCAGCCCCAGTCAATTAGCCAACTCACAGTGCAGTTGTACTTTGCACTATCGGTACAAAAGTGTTTGGCAGAGAACTTTTTCCTAATGACAAGAGTGGCTCCTGTGTAGATCATAGGCCCTCCACTGTGTGCGAGGCCGTGGGAATGGTAGAGGGGCAGGACAGAGTACACACAGTCACTGTCAGTCACTCCTCCGGCAATCCCCAAAGAAAGTAGGAGAACAAAACAATCTGTGAGAGAGAGGGACGGGATTAGTACACTCTGATACTCAAGATGTGTGTGTGTGAGGTATCTAGTGGTGGGGTAGCTGAGATAATAAGGTACAATTCTGTACACAATAATAACAGACTGAAATGATAAAATCCACAGATATATGCAGCTAGCTAGCTAGATGGCCGTTGAAAGGTACGTGACTTAGAAGATCTGACGCCTCTCAGATCGATCCAGACACATGAGAGTAGTGAGAATGATATCTTAGCCAGCTGATGGAGGTATCTATTGTAGGGTGGGAGGGTACTCACACTTACCATGAATTGTGTTGCCTATACAGTAGGTCTTTAGATTTTCCATTCGCCATGGTCCAAGACACATCATGCAAGTCCTAGTATTTATGTGTGTGATTTGGTAAAGATCATTAAGCCTCTGAAATACACCGCGGTTACTGAATACCAATTATTTGGGCATGCGCAGTAGGAGTATGTGTCATATTATGACCAATGAACACAAAGAAAATTAATACTCCCCTTTTTCGAGTTATTACACTTTCCAGATTGTGGCAATGTATGGAACGCCGTTTGCGACAAAATTCAGGCAGAATGTGATAGGCGTGTGCATCCAATATAAAATCGATTTTTGAAGATCGATTTTTAATAATCGATTTTTTACAGTTGATTTTCGATTTACACGTGAACGATCTGTGACAATCGATCTGATAATCGATTTTTGATAATCGATTACAAAAATCGCGATACTAGCCTCAAATCCAGGCCGATTAAAATGGATTCAAGACTACAGTTAGGCCGCCCTTGAAACTCAGAACATGCACAAACTACTCCTTCTCCGCGGCCTGGAATCAAAGCTTGGCTTGGTTAGCTATCTCACATGATAGACTACATTGCAAAAGCGAAACATTATTGTTTTTTGCGAAACATTATTGTTTTTTGGAACCATTAAAAAGAAGGCCCATAAGTCACAGTAAAAATCATTAATTTTAGAACTGTTCAGTTGATACTATTTTATTTAGTTCCTTCGTGCACTCATTTTTGTATGCTTTCTCGCCAGCACTGTTTTATTTGGCCATCTTGTGTGTGCTTAGAGAGCTGAGAAAGAGTTTGGTGATTCCAGATAGAATAGAAGTCATGAATAGTGGCTTCTTCAATGCAAAATTTCTCTAAGGATAGTCTCACGTGATACAGCTTTAGACAGGGCCCCCCCAGCCCACCTCAGAGCAGTTCTAAAATAGATTATCAAAAATCGATTTATCAAAAATCGAATTTCAAAAATCGATTATCATATCGATTGTCAAAGATCGTTCACATGTAAATCGAAAATCAACTGTAAAAAATCGATTATTAAAAATCGATCTTCAAAAATCGATTTTATATTGGATGCACACGCCTATCACATTCCGCCTGAATTTTGTCGCAAACGGCGTTCCATAGCAATGGACTCTGATGAATGGACCAACGGTAGATTACGTCATGAGGAGGCTGAGAGCCTGCAGGGTGGGTGGGGCTCACACACACAAGCCCCATGCAGTATGCACACGTACACAGTACAGTGCTAGACGCTCAAGTATCCACTGCAGCATGTAGACTAGATCTACTGTTGATTGAAGCATAGATAGTAGAAGAAGTAAGGGAGTAGTCTCTCGAAACATGTCTGTCGATTCCTCTACTATATATCTATAATTGAAGCAACAATTTAAGAAAGGTATGGAACAGCTGGTCCAGGTCTCCTTGGTGTCGTCCTTTCACTCCCTACACAAAGTACAAGTGTTTAAACATTTTCGGTATGGCTCCGTTGGTATCAGGTAAACCTGAAAATGCATTCGTTGGTCCATTAAAGTTCCTATTTCAGTGGGTGGACCAACGGGCTGGTTAACAAGCAAGAAAATAGTTTACTTACATTGTACTTTGCATGCATTCTTTTTTATAGTCGTATCCGAGCTCATTTAAAAGCTTGGTGTCTTTGTTGGCATCAGGAAAACCTGCTCGTTAGTCCATACAGGAGGCCGTTTCTGGAAACTAGGTGGACCAACGGCCTGGACGACAAGTAAAAAAATAGTTCACGCACTTTGAATGCATGCACTTTGAATGCATTCTGTGTTCCCCAGTTTGGTGTGATTATGAGCTCATTTCAAAGCTTGGTGTCTCCGTTGGCATCATTATAAACTGGAAATCCTGCTTGTTGGTCTATGAGGTTTCCTGTTTCTGGAAACTGGATGGACCAACGGCCTGGACGACAAGTAAAAAAATAGTTCGCGCACTTTGAATGTATTCTTTTAATGTGTTCTCCAGTTTGGTGTGATTATGAGCTCATTTCAAAGCTTGGTGTCTCCGTTGGCATCATTATAAACTGGAAATCCTGCTTGTTGGTCTATGAGGTTTCCTGTTTCTGGAAACTGGATAGACCAACGGCCTGGACGACAAGTAAAAAAATAGTTCGCACACTTTGAATGTATTCTTTTAATGTGTTCTCCAGTTTGGTGTGATTATGAGCTCATTTCAAAGCTTGGTGTCTCCGTTGCATCATTATAAACTGGAAATCCTGCTTGTTGGTCTATGAGGTTTCCTGTTTCTGGAAACTGGATGGACCAACGGCCTGGACGACAAGTAAAAAAATAGTTCGCACACTTAGAATGTATTCTTTTTAATGTGTTCTCCAGTTTGGTGTGAGCAAGCTTGCATGGTGTCTCCGTTGGCATCATTAAACTGGAAAACCTGCTCGTTGGTCCATATAAGGTTTCATGTTTCTGGAAACTGGGTGGACAATTAATGGCCTGAACGACAAGTAAGAAAATAGTTCACGCACTTTCTTTTAATGTGTTCCAGGTTGGTGTGAGCTTCAAAGCTTGCATGGTGTCTCCGTTGGCATCTTTAAACTAGAAAACCTGCTCATTGGTCCATAAGATTTCCTGCTTCTGGAAACTAGGTGGACCAACGGCCTGGACGACAAGTAAGAAATAGTTCACGCAGCTTGAATGCAATGTGTTCCAGGTTGGTGTCAGCTCATTTCAAAGCTTAGTGTCTCTTGTTTGCATCAATTAAGGAAACTAGGTGGACCAACGGCCTGGACGACAAGTAAGAAAATAGTTCACGCAGCTTGAGCATTCTTTTAATGTGTTCCTGCATAGTTGGTTGTCAGAGCTTGGTGGCTCTCCGTTGGCATCATGCAGTTATACTAATAAACCTGGACGTTGGCCCATAACCTTTTCTGTTTTGGAAACTGGGTGGACCAACAGCCTGGACGACACTGACAGGTAAGAAAATAGTTCATGCAGCTTAGCTTGCATTCATTCTTTTATAGGTGGGTATCAGCTCATTTCAAATGCTGCATGCATGGTGGCTTTGTTGGAAACTCGAAAACCTGTTCCCTGCATGGTCTATCAGAATATCATATCCAGCCGGAAATTGGATAGACAACAGCCTATACGACAGGTAAGGTAATAAGTAACACACGACAGTCTGGTATGTACACTTTTACAGCTGTGATAATCACAATGATATCGACTAATTCAAGTCTATAATTATTAATTTTGTTTACACAATTTGTCAGACTACTGTCGTAAAAACTCATCATACAGCTGCATCTACAGACTCTATTATACATCAGACTGAATGAAAGCCTCACTGCGACTCTGTATATGCTGAAATCTACAATGACATTTAAGGATTCTGTTTCCGTGTAGAGTAAGGTATAAGTTGTCACACTGAATTCACTTTCATATTGTGTTTATGAGAATTTCATTGTTCCCACGTATACATCATAGAGGCTGGCACGGGATTAATTCTTGTTGCTGTCAATCTCCCAAAGAAAACGTACATTATTATGCATGTGATTGAGTTTCTGGAGTCTAATTCGACCAGTACCTATACATGCATGTGAGCTCCTCATGGATGCATTATATTGTGTGATAGGATTACATGTTTTGTTGGTCTGTCAAAAAGGTTATTACTAATGTGAGTACAATTTTCCTTTTCTGTAGTGTCTATGTTCTTGACTCCCAGTCGCCAATTCTCTCACCTTTTACTGAGCAGGCAACATGCATGCACAAGACATTAATCAATTCTTAAGCATGTGCATTCGATCACCTGCAAAGATGGATATACAGTGTGTGAAGGTATAATTATAATTTATAATAATTTATAGAGTGCACATGCATGGGGTAATCATAAAAGTTAAATCATTGACTTGCTTAGTTGCCCCAAATGCAATTTTTTTTGTCTTCTTGGATACTCCACGCACTCCTTGTTTCGTGATGGATTTTATTTCACGAATGTTTATTGTATTAGGTGGCCGCTCAGGATGGAGTTGAATGTGGCATTCATGTGATACACAATAATTATTATGACAATGGTCAAGGTACGTGATGGTATATGTAAAAGCATTCGTGAGTATTTACACTAACACAATTGATCAGTTTTCTGGACTACCTGCATCAAAGCACCTGCAAAAGTCTGTAAACACTGCTGAATTACGTGGATTGATCCTGTTATCATGCTACTCCACTCAACAAAGGTAAAAAAAATGATTTTGGCTACTCCCTCATGTGTACCTATATACTGCAGCCAAAAGACATCTCACGGCATCAGAAGGAGTAAAAGGGTTGCTAATACAGATCTGCAGGTGAGTACACCATGCATGCACACTGACACACACTCATGATTGTGTTCATGCATTCACAAACGTTGATTGCTATGTACTTATATAATGTGTATATGAGCATTCTTCACTGCATGCTGGTATATAAACTATACCGACATTGTCTACTATGCAATAGACTGATGATGATGCCAGTGTATCTGTTAAGAAGACAGCAAAATCGAAGCCTTAACTGCTAACATTAATTATATAGCTTGTAGTATAGCTCAGAATGTTTATTTACTATTGTATATAATTATGTGCAATAATATAGTTACTAGTTTCCCTCATATAGTTTCTCATCTGTTATTCCCCCATGCATATAATTATATGATTGTGTTGTGTGTAATTTCTTCAGTCACCCCTTATTGTAACGCATGCATGATAAATCAGAACAAGTGACGCCACAATTTTAAATTTATATGGTTGTAAAAACAAAAAGTGCATGACAAGACCACCATGCATGTGAGTACAATATACAATATTATACTTATAATTTTTCTGATTGTGATATACCATAGATAAAATCCACAATGTGTGAGGAAATTTCTTTTATTCAGTGACGATTTGATTCTCTTCAAGCATGAATTGTTCTACCATCTGGCTGTTCAAGGCATCATATTGTCTATAGGT
Source organism: Halichondria panicea (assembly GCF_963675165.1). Classification (NCBI taxonomy): domain Eukaryota; kingdom Metazoa; phylum Porifera; class Demospongiae; order Suberitida; family Halichondriidae; genus Halichondria; species Halichondria panicea. The sequence continues at coordinate 5,819,825 of NC_087386.1, forward strand.
GCTCATTTTGTAAGCACATCCTGTATGATATATAAGTGCATGGTAATTAAAATCATATAATTATACTTAACATACAATTATTATATACCTGAATGATTTGGCCAATGGAAACGATCTACTAGAAACCGACTGTGCCTGAAAAAGGAGGGCTCTCTATTCAAGCAGTATTGGTGCATGCATGCAGGTTGCAACTATTGTCGTATATGATGACTTCAGGTGCTGCAGATACAAGGGCATATAATTATATTATTATGCAATTGCATGCCGGAAGAGTTCGTCCCGATATAGCATTTATACCTGATGAGAATCGTTCATATAAGATAGTGAAAGGAATGTTGGGGGATTCCTGAACTTCCATCAGTTGGAATCCATAGCAAATTCCTATACAATATTGATGCAAATTAGTGTACCATAATTATTACTAGAATTTTTGCGAGCATCAAACATTTGCGAATTTTGCGAGGGTTGATCAATAAAATCCGCAAAACCTAAATTATTACTAGTAAATACTTGCCAGAACACAATAGTTAGATAGCAAAGGGTCAAATTTTCTGCTGATTTGGCTCATTCGCAAAGGTTTTTCACCCGCAAAATATTCTAGTAATACGGTATGAGGCGTAATAATTATAATTATCATGCATGCAGCATTACCATGCTGACAATACAGAGTAAATATCCCCGGTAGCAGTGATGGATGTCTTGAGCTTTTTTTTGTACATACAGAGGATTTAGAACTGTCAGCCTTATAAATCTTTTGTTTTCTTAGTGAAGGAAGCTTTGGAAAGTACGATATCATATCATCATCATTAATGTCAGTGTGCATGGTCACCAGTACTATAGACTCTGTGAAGTCTTGCGTAAATGGGGCTAATGATAATTCCACAAGCCTTTTTAGTATAGGCTGAAATGCTTCAGTGGGGTAAGAAGGAAGACATTCAATTAAAGTGAACAGTACTGGAGCTTCCTTTTGTAGAAAGGCCATCTTTTTTGCATTTGACTTCAAGGAGCCAGAAGACTCCATTTCCTTTAGCATTTTGTGCACTTCTTCTGTAGGTGGTACCAAAGCACACACAGGTGATGCTGAACTGAGAGCTTGCAGTAAATTAATCCAGTGCTTGCAACAGGAGACAGCTGTATCAGCCTCGTTGACTTCTTTAGCTATTGCGTGGTGATAAGTTTGACCAAACTTGGTGCGTGCAAATGTAGTAATTCTAGAAGAGAAGTGAATTCATGCTGGCTTATACACTTCTTTGTAGTAAACATCTTCAGCTGCGTGCGTGTTGTCTTGTTGTTGATGTATATCCGATCATGGAAACTAGTGTTGAAAGAAAATAAATACAGTAACTTTTCAGCTGTCTGCATGATCCTAAACTTATCACAACAATAATTGCTGAATAAGTAAAACAGCTTTCGCCACACTGTATATATGATTACTATGATGAGAGGCACCTTCTAAAAATTGATTTCAAGTTTTGAATAAATCTGTGCATGCATGCTTGGCAAGGTATTTATTTTGTTTTAGCTCAGGGAGGACTATCATTATATATATAATCATTATATACATGCAGTGTTTGATCACATGGGAAAATTTGCACTTATCTTCCAGTACAGCTGATATAGGGGATGAGGTTTTATGAACTCCAGAACCGTTGAGTTGGGACTTCCAGGGCATAAGGTCTTTTCTGAATGCTAAACTAGTAGCATCCATGACAACAATGGGTGGACAATCTCCACACGCAGTGCACTGAAATCCTACTTGATAATCAATGTCTAACGGGTCAAGAAAGGCATACCACGACAACCGATAGTGATTGTATGTAAACATATACTTAAACTGATCGCCGAATCCTGCATCTTCATGGTTTTTAACCAACACACAATACTGGGTATATATAGTTGTTCTGAAGAGGAAATGTATCGTTAATAGTCAAATTAATGCACACACATGCAACCTTCCCAAAAGGAATTGATGCATAAAACCTCGCAGAATTTAACTTCATAGGATACCAGGAACTTGCCCATATTCAATAATCCTACTAGTTGGCCATCAAATTCTTTACGTTTCTTACATCCTGAGCAATACCTAACATGCACTGTTTGGTCAATATAATAATTGTTATGGATTTATACTTCTAAAGCTACCTACCATTCGCATTGATAACTGTATTGAACAGTATAATTTTGCTCCGTACAGATTCCTGCTTGTCTTCTTCATCTCGTGTAAGCGTACTGCACACTTTACAATATGTGTCAACTGAGCCCAAAATAGAAGTGTTGTTTACAATGTTGAAGCGATCAGCTACAGTACATGCCAGTTGTTGAGACAATTCACTTGATAAATTGAATGGTATACTGCTTGATGAAAGGGACCGATACTGATGCACGTGCACTTGTCTATTCTGCTGCACACTAGACAGATCTTTGCAATTTTATTGAGGCAGTCATGTTTATCCTCATCCGGGCTATTCAATGCTTTCTCGACAATGTCCGCATGTGAACTGTGCTGTTTATTGTATTTGCATGTACAACAGTACAGACCCCTTAATTGTTTATCATCAATACGAACTTGTACAACACCATGGCCACTATCAGCTCTTGTACATACCGCCTGCCCAATAGAGCATACAACCTGTAAATCATTATAATTATATAGTTGTGATTGGAGACGTACATGCATGCACAATAGTGTCCAACTTACCTCTGTGCCAACATTTATACTGTAGGAGGTGTCCTCCTTGTGAGGTTCAATATTCAAAGTATACGAATGATCTGAATGGGTATGAGGATAATTCATAAATATTAGCTGTGCATGCACTTTTTTAGAAGACATGTACCTGATAATTCTTGAGCTGATGTAATGTTGTGAATATTGTCAGTCTCTTGGATAATCAGTCTAGTTGCTTCGATGTGGATACATTCAGAGCCAACAATGCTTGTGAATGCATCATATATATGGAATCAACCGAAGTGGAGCAGCTATTTAGTAAGTGGCCACGTGCACTATCACAACTGCACCAGTATACCCACTGTATACCATCACTGAAGTGCAACCCACAGCGTGAGACGAAAAGAAACTCCATGCTCTAGCTGTGAAGTTAATAGATCAACAGACCAACTACATGAATATAATTATACTTCATCTCTCTATAATTATATTATATGCATGCAATTATACGCACGAAAAAGATAATATACTTACATTCAAAGAGGAATCGATTCTATTGATTCCCTGTATAACAAACGACCGGAGAGAGTTGTCCAATGAGTTGAAAGCACGCTGTTCATGTACACTGATGAGATATGCAGACAGCAATGGCACTGGAATTCCAGACGGCTCTGTTTCTGACTTTGAAACATTATCCTGCAATGGCATGATTGTAGAGATCTAATGTTTGAGTTTGTACAATTACCTGTACTTTGTATCCGGCTTGACTTAGTGTCATATCATCAAAAGGCTCATTATGGCCCTCTTGGTCACTCCTGAATTGAGTTGACACGATTCCCTTTCCCTGAACAACTCGGTGCATTTTCTTGATCTGACCTACAAATTGAACGATATTATAATAAACGATATAATACACACTTGGGATTAATTTACTTCTTCGTGATCACTTAGCAATAGGTTGTGGATGGTACCGTATATTGGAGGATAGTTCTTTCTACTGCAAACTGCGAATGCATAATTCGCAATCGAAATAAACGCAAAGAAAGAGCATGCGCATGCATTTCGCAATAGCAATCAGGCTTGCATGTACATGCATCAATATATCGAATACCCCGCATTCATACCCATATAGATTTATACATAATTATGCTTTAATTCTCTTACTAGGGTAGTGTTTCCTCTTCTTCTTTAACTTGTTTGAGCAAAATGAATATTTATCTTCGTTAGCCTCTCGAATCCGTTTCCATGAGTGGCTTATAACTAGATCATAGGCCTTCTATAATTGATGACGTGTTTTATTGCCACGAGTGCATTTGTACATAGCACATGCACAATGATAGCTATACATTATTATAGCGACTCACTACATCAGTGTTGCAGATGTTGCATGAATGAATAGGAATCACCCATGCAGTGATACCCAACCAATTATACTGATTACTCATATACATGTCATTGGATACAATATATATATAAATATATACATGGGTATATATATTACTATATAATAATTATAATATACTCATGCATGGCAAATATCGTCATGGTCAATGTTGCTAGATTAAAAAAACCGATTCAGGATCATAGGCCTTCTATAATTGATGACGATATGATTGATGGATGTTATAGAGGTCCGGGATAATTATATTTATTGTTCACCCAAAAATAGCAATATATATAGATAGGAGAAGTATAAATTTCAGCCCCACTACGCCCCGTGTATGTATATATGTCGGGGTTTAGTGGGGATTTGATTTGCATCAATATCCTGGGAGCCTGGGTGAAATCAAATCGCCTCTTTCCCTCCCATATACCCCCACTTAATAACCTCAGGATTTGACTACTGCATGATACACGCGTGCATGTGCTATACACTTCTCTGCATGGATATTGCTGTTGTAAGTTTGTATACTAAGGAACTCAAATTCTCACCCTATATATCCCGCACCTCAGGGTTACCAAAACCCCACTATGTCCTACAGGGAGAGGGGGGGCAGTGGGGACTGACATGGATCGGTGCATAATTCACTTGTGCATGGTATCACTATTTTTATATATTATAGATCTAGGACTGAGGCTCAGTATCACTGTTGCTCACCGAGAATTCAAAGTCATCTTGTTCATTGCCTGTGGCAGCCTGCTCTTCATTACATTATACAGCCTAAGTCTAGAATTAAGCTGATGTACATATTCAGAAAGATCAGAGTTCATTAGATGTCATAATCGAACCGCAGCCAGGTTTAAATCAACCACATCAAATAGCAAAGTTTATGCAACAACACCCACACACACATATTCAAAAGATGTGCTGTCTAACCACAGGATGTCAGGTCCCACACTGAGGCAGCATGCACTGTATGTAATAGTAGTCAACAACTGGAGAAACATAATTATTTTCTTACCTGTCGTCCTGGCCCTTTAATTGGTCCATCGAATTTCCAGGAATAATTTTTATGATACTTATACAATGGGGCCCCATGCAGTTATCTTGTTTAATTGATGCCAATGGAGCCACCAAACTTGGAAAGTTGAAACCAACACAATAAATGCAAGCTGCATAAACTCTTTTCTTACCCCTGTTGTCTGTTGGTCTACCCAATTTCCAGAAACTGGAAACTTTAATAGATCAACAACAGGTTTTCAATGCTAAAGGAGCCACCAAACATTGAAATGAGTACATGAAATCAAACTGCGTGAACTATTTCTTGCTTGTCGTCCAAAGACGTTAGTCCATCCAGTTTGCATAAACAGGTAACCTTATGGACCAACGAGCAGGTTTTCCAGTTTAATGATGCCAAAGGAGACACCAAGCTTTGAAATGAGCTCACACCAACCTGGAACACATTAAATTATGCATTCAAGCTGCGTGAACTATTTTCTTACTTGTCGTCCAGGCCGTTGGTCCACCCAATTTCCAGAAAAAGGAAACCTTATGGACCAACAAGCAAGTTTTCTTTTAATTGATGCCAATGGAGACACTAAACTTTGAAAAATGAGCTGTGACACCAGCCTGGAACACATTATTCAAGCTGCGCGACTATTTTCTTACTTGCCGTCCAGGTCGTTGGTCCACCTAGTTTCCAGAAACAGCCTCCTATGGACCAACAAGCAGGTTTTCCTGATGCCAACGAACCCCTGCAAGCTTTGAAATGAGCTGCCCACCTAGAACACTTTATGCAAGCTGGGTGAATTCTTTTACCAGTCGTCCAGGCAGTTGGTCCATGCACCTAATTTTAATAGGCCCCTTAGGACCAACGAGCAGGTTTTAATGATGCCTGGAGCAATCAAGCAAGTGTAACATGCAACACTGTTTGCTGTAGATCCTGTGAACAGAAGTTTGCAATGAAACGGATAAAGAAACTGGCAAACTGTAGGGCAACCCAGACATGCATTAAAAATTAAAATATGCATGCAGCCTTCCATATCCTTTTGCTTCAAGACATAGATCTAGTACATGCTGCAGGGGGGTACTTTATATAACCATATTTTTCTGTGCTCTATTATCTATGATATAACTAGTCTATATATCTCTAGCTAGCTGTGTGTGGTGGTATCAGCTTGCAATTGTTGCGTGAGCCCCACCCACCATGCAAGCTCTCAAGCCTCTATGACATAATCTACCGTTGGTCCATTTATCAGAGTCCATTGCCACAATCTGGAGAGTGTAATACCTCAATTCCATGTGGAACCAGGTTAAATTATGGTGCGTTAGGGGTTAAGTATGGCATTTCCTGTCACATGACGCAACTAGCCTATAGTACAGGATTTCTATTGCGTTTCCAATCCCTTTCCTTCTTCTATAGGCTATGGTTTAGCAAAGAACAAGAACTGTCTAGACCAGAATAGCTCACAGTTTAGGGACTAAATCGTTTTGCTTGCCTACTAGGTAGCTAACTGCAGCAAGATTGGGAAGAAAGGGAGTGCTCAGCAAGATAATCAGCTACACTAACCTGAGCTGAGTAGTAGAGATCCAGAAAAAGGGGGGCCCCTTTGCCACCCCCTGCCTACACCACTGGCTAAGGTGTGTTGAAGTGCACAGAGTCAGCATTACACATTTAAATATCCCCCCTCACAGCAGATGACTACTGGTACCCCTGAATACAAAGCCATCTGTAGCTGCAGAGTGGAGCTGACAGAGAAGCTCTCTGCATGCATCCAAGATGTAGCTAAATACTTACGTCAGAGTGGAGAACTGACTAACAGCCAATGCCAGACAATCGTCCGCCATGAAGACGGTGCTGAGAAGCTCATGGATATGATCATTGTCGACGTCAAAGCGCCAAAAACCACATTGGACGCTTTTACCGACTTAGTCACAGCAATAAAAAACAGTGGGAACAAACACTTCCTTACATTTGTCAAGGATGTGATTGAAGAGAAACGAAAAGAGTTCTATAGGGAATTGCTCACAGTTCCACCAAGTATGTGATATAAATAGTTATTAATGGTGATCATTTGAATTTTCCCATGTTCACAGGTTTCGTGGCATCTCAGAAATATGACGTCTTCATCAGCTACAGCCGTGAGGCTGACACTATGCGCACAGTGGACACTCTTTTGCGTCCTCCACTGGAACAAAAAGGCCTCACCGTGTTTGTAGACAGAGATGGCGTTCGTCCTGGGGGCAGATGGCGATCTGAGATTGCCTCCGCTATCAAAACTTGCAAAGCCTTTATCTGTGTGCTCACTAAACGCTATATGAGGTCCTTGTACTGCAATGGAGAGTTGTACGAAGCAGAAGCTCTTCGCAAGAGTATGTTCCCAGTGGTGTGCGAGAAGGGATGGGAAGGTGTGCCTGGAGGTGCTCCTGTGACGGAGATAGTGAATGAGGTTCAGTATGTCTCACTGGACAGGGAGACGGACCTGGAAAGACTGTTCCAAAGGATCAAAGGTCAGTCAGTGCATTCTCACAGTGTTACTGTCTCCACGTAGCAAGTACCTTGATGATATTGAGCTTATATTGAGTAATCATTTTGCAGAAACTGTGACATCTTTATCACCTGTTGCTGTAGCTCCAGGCTCGTCTAGTCTACCCACTGACCAGGCTGGTAAGATGTGCTATATACTTGATTAGCAGTTTATTTGTTGTGTAAAATGTTTGTATTGTATTATCCGTTTATCCCTCCTCAGGCAAATCATCCTCTGTAATGCAAGATGTGTGGAAGGAGACTGGAGTGAGTGATCAGTAGAATTATAACCAAGTATAAGAATAATTAAGATTAGGTACATAACATCAGTCATAGCATGAACAAAGTAAGGTTGTTCCACCCCCCCCCCCCCCTCTCCACTGATAGCATTCACTAGTCTGTTGATAGGAGGTGGGGTTATCACAGCTTTGCAATGAAACTTATAATTATTATGGGACGAAATAAGACATCACTAACGTTTATTCATCCATTCATAGCATGAACAAAGTAAGGTTCCCTCCCCCCCTCTCCACTGAGTTTTTACAGCGCCGCTAAAGATTTTCAGTGGCGCACAAATAGAACAAGAAAAAACCATAATTCCAGTTTGGCACTTATAATATTATTTAGAGTGGTGTTTAGCAGTACTATAGTATAGCTGTTTCCACGAGGCTATCAGATCAATTGTACATGTAGCCTCGAATTAAGGATGCGTTATTTCTAATTATGTAAGCGCTAGCAACTTGGCGCTTAATTGTTATTGAACTTGGCCCTTCAATTAGAGTGGTGCTGTAATTAAATAACTCACTTATTGTGCTATGAAACTTGGGCAATATAGGCTTCAATTGGTCTCCACTTGCACTTTGTTTGAGCCCCATTCAATCTTTTACTTGCTTGTCCTTCCTGCATATTATATTGTAGAGTTATTACAGGGGGTCATACAGGATTTTAAAGTAGAGGGGGGAATATAAAAAAAGTCAACTGCATGTTATTATAATTATGCCTACAAACTGTTTAGCACACCACGATGCTAATATAGCACACGCTCAGGGTCTAAAAAAGCACACCTCTTTTCTCTGTGTAGTTGTGTAAACTGTATGCTGGTACTTCTGTGTGTGTGGCTATAGAATCTTGAACAGTATATAACATGTACATACAATTTTTGTCATTCCATCTTTTGGGTGTGTTTATTGATAGTGTATTTTCTCCTAGGCCGCATTTCTGGATGCCTGTAAGACGGGAAATGTGGGTGTGGTTCTGGAGCTACTGGAGTGTGGGGCTGATCCCAACCAGGCAGACAAGGTGAGGGGAATACTACAGTGCCAATATGTCCGTTGGTTGATGATATTGTCTCTACAGAATGGTTGGACTGCTCTTTTCTGGGCCAGTATGAATGGACATGATGAGATAGTGAGGGTCCTCTTAGCAGCCAAGGCTACAGTCAACACTCAGATCAAGGTTGGTTTGTTGCATTTCCCACAACATGCTGTTTACATTGTTTTCCTCCTATGCACAGTCGGGAGAGACCCCTCTTTGGAAAGCCAGTTTCAATGGTCACCAGAAATGTATGGAGCTCCTAATCGATGCTGGGGCCAATGTTGATGTACCCAAAGAGGTGAGTGTAAGTAGCTGTACACATAGCCTCGATTCCAGGCCAATTAAAGTATGGCCTGGTACTTATTGCATGGTGATAGTGAGCATGTGATAGTTTATTCTCCAGAATCTGGGGAATCCCCTCTTTTCTTTCTTTCATATATTTTCTATCTATGTACATCAGCTTAGCTCTCTATTGCGTTGTTCCAGAAGGCTTTCACACTAGTCTGAAGCCAAAAGAGTCTCTCATCCACCTCTATGATGGCTGTATGGTCAGGATATCTTAGCTTAGATCTGTACAGGCTATGGGAAGTGTATGGTCCTCTTGACTGCTTCTTGCGAAGACAACCTGGCTATAGGACCATCGTAGACGTAGATGAGAGCCTCCAAACTAGTGTTCAAGCCTTCTAAGCAATAGATACAGCTTCACGGAACTCAGTATGGAGATAAAATATTACAAAACATATTCTTAGTAAAGGGACTAAATTACGGGTACTAAGGTTTTACGTTTGTAGTACGATTACCCATATTATGAAGGTACCAGGCAGTATTTTAATGCGACCTGGAATCGAGGCTACTATACACACATCTCGATCAGAGGCCACTAGCCACAGAGCCTCCCCATGTTCTGTTGACCTGGTCCATTAGACACCAGAGCTAGTCATGTTTGTCATTACAATGGAATATTCAAGTAAAAACAGTGTCATACCTCCTCTGCCCTGACATTAGCGTAGATAGTCATGTGATATTGTATGAGTGATATTGTGTAATGAGTGGATCTGTACTATCTTGACTCTGTACAGACTGGAACCACAGCATTGGGGGTAGCTGCTCAGAATGGTCATGTGAGGGCAGTGGAAGTCTTGATTGCTGCCAAGGCTGGAGTTGACATTCAAAATAAGGTGAGATTTACTAGAGTAGTGGATTGAGTAGTGGATTAGCTGGTCCAGTTGCGGGTTAGTGTAAAGCTGGAATGCAGAATGGAACGGAATATGGAATGACTAAAAAGAGAGCTGCTGATGGTGCTCTGTATTTTTTTAGTGTAGTATGACTTAAATACTTGTAAAAAGTGCTACAGAATCCTTTTATAGACAGCTAATTTTAGAAGACTATTACTGTAGGAGTAAAAAGTAGACTGAGTATAATTATAGTAGCAACATTGAACATTACAAATAGACATAATTATACGTGTCTATAGACTTAGCGAAGTAATTATGTTGTGCCCAAAGTAAGGTGGAGTGTGAAGTCTATAGCTATACAGGACACTCCAAAGCTATACCTTTCTTCAATCTGCATGCCTGCAAAGTTTTGGCCCTTGGTGAAACTTAAACGATTTGTGCGTGTTGAAGAGACACACTGACCAAGCCTTTTGCCATTGGTTTCCACACACATTGAGTTGTGGAGTCAGCAAATTCCACATTTATACTCTCAACAATGAAACTGTTATCTCAATATCTACCACGTACTGTGCAACAGTGTGTGTAAGTTGTTGATCCTCTTTCCAATAACAGGGTGTCATGTGATGATTACAGCCAGCTACATGTTCCGTTCTATATCTGCATTCCAGCTTTTACACTAACCCTCCAGTTGCTGTTATACATAATTATAATTATGGTTTATGGTCTATATAACACAGGACAACCAGACAGCTCTGTATGCATGTAGCCAGTAACAACAGCATCGTGATCTCTCTTTTAATTGCATTCCAATCTTTTTTACATTGGTTTTCAATGTAGTGTGTTCCCTACAATAACTCTGTTATTCTGTGACTAAGGCTCAAGGGTAGTATAGTTTAGACATAGATCTAACTGTTTCCGTTGCTGAACCCCAGTGAACCCTATTTAGTTAGGAGATATGCTTGCTACAAATGTTGAGAGCACTGCACCTTTCATATACATCTGGACGAGTTCTAACCAGGACCTCAGCTGGAGAAACACTATAGCTAGCCATAGAGACCTTGAGCAACGTACAGAGCTAGCTAAACAGCTAGTTACAAGCGTTCTACAGGCCTATAGAGTTTGTCGTGACAAGGTCGCGGTTAAGGTTACAGTATACTAATTGCTCATGAATGATTCATAAGATATTTATTTCTCATCACAAACTCATCACAACGTTATTTTTGTAACTTGCAACGATTATCAATGGAAAGAGAACATGGAACAATGCTAGCTACAATAATAACTCAGAGTTTATATGTCTTGTAATCCAATGAAGTGGTCTGAGGTCAGCTGGAAAAACTGAGTATTTTGTCATCAAATTTTGTTGACTGCATAGCTTCTAGGTTGTCTTTCTGACCAGTATTCGATGCCTGAAGACTTACTGGAGGGCGACTCAGAGAGATCTTGTTCATAGAGACCTTACAGCAAAAAATATATCCTTGTTACTACTCTACAGTTGCTATATTAGCCTACAAAAACAGCGCCGTAACTTTGTTGTAACTTACTCTAGACTTGGGAAAAACTCTTTCAGTCACCTGCCCCTTTATTCGTATAATAAGAAACAGCAGAGTATACGGTAAGGAGGGGTTTCCTGGTGCCTAGAATTAACTCAGAGTAACCATTGCCAGATGAGAGCCATTTTACTAGCTGAACTACATTGAACACCCACGCAGATTTGAGCGTGGGTGGAACAGTATACCGTAACCTTAACTACCAGCTAAACAAACGTCGTCACAAATGAAGATTCAATTAAATAAGTGTCGTACCTCCTCTGCCCTGACATTAGTGTAGATAGTCATGTGATATTGTATGAGTGATATTGTGTAATAAGTGGATCTGTACTATCTTGACTCTGTACAGGATGGAGCCACAGCATTGTACATGGCCAGTAAGAATGGTCACTGTGGAGTTGTTAGAATGTTGTTGGAGGCCAAGGCTGACGTTCACAACAAGACTAATGTGAGTCACGCTGCATGGTGGTGTTTGTGTACTCTGCTGATTCCATGGTTGAGTGTGTGTACTACTGTCACCTCTGTGTTAGTCTCGTTCCTAGGCCGCTTTTTTCAAAGGGGGAAAAGGCCTGGTGTCCATTGCTTGGGTGTTAGTGCGCATGGTAATCGTGCACTAATGTAAAACTTTTGCAAACTAGTCCGTTTACTAGGAATATGTTCCGTAATACGTACTTCCATACTGAAGCTATGGCTTATGCCCTCTATTGCGTTGGCCAAGAAAGCTGGTACACTTAGTCTGAAGTCTGAGGCTAGTAGGCTCTAGTTCTACGATGGTCGTATAGTTGTCTTCTCAAGCAGCAGTTAGAAGTACCATAGGAAGCATGCACAAAGACTTGCTATAGCCAGTCCTTCCAAGCTCAGACATTCCGACCATACGACTGTCGTGAAGTAGACGAGAGGCTCTTCTGGCTTCAGACTAGTGTGCAAGCCTTCTTGATCAACACAATAGAAGCACAGCACGGTAGATAGGGGGAAAAGAAGGGGATTACCCATATTTTACAGCAAAACTAAGTGCATGCGCACTATCAGTAGACACCAGGCCGCATTTTCCTCCCTTCCATTCCATACAAAAGAATCGGCCTGGGAACAAGGCTACCTCTGTGTATGAGTGGACTGAGTAGTGGAGAGTGTACAATTAGCTGGTCCAGTTGCTGTGATATATAATTATATGGTTTATGGTCTATAACAGGACAACCAGACAGCTCTGTTTGTAGCCTCTCACCAGGGACATGATGAGATAGTGAGGGTCCTCTTAGCAGCCAAGGCTACAGTCAACACTCAGGAGAAGGTTGGTTTTGTTGTCATTTCCCACAACATGCTGTTTACATTGTTTTCCTCCTATGTACAGTCGGGAGAGACCCCTCTTTGGACAGCCAGTTTCAGTGGTTACCAGAAATGTATGGAGGTTCTAATCGATGCTGGGGCCAATGTTGATTTACCCAAAGAGGTGAGTGTAAGTAGCTGTACACACATCTCAGAGGCCACTAGCCACAGAGCCTCCCCATGTTCTGTTGACCTGGTCCATTAGACACCAGAGCTAGTCATGTTTGTGTAGAGAGCACTGGTAGTTGGTGTACCGAGGTACGACACGCATCTCGTGATCTATTCAAGCAATTTTTACGTTGTTTTCATGTAGTGTGTTCCTAACAATAACTCTGTTATTCTGTGACTAAGGCTCAAGGGTAGTATAGTTTAGACCTAGATCTAACTGTTTCCGTCGCTGAACCCGTAAACGTCATCACAATGGAATATTCAATTCAAAAACAATGTCGTACCTCCTCTGCCCTGATATTAGTGTAGATAGTCATGTGATATTGTATGAGTGATATTGTGTAATGAGTGGATCTGTACTATCTTGACTCTGTACAGGGTGGATTCACTGCGTTGATGGTAGCTGCTCAGAATGGTCATGTGAGGGCAGTGGAAATATTAATTGCTGCCAAAGCTAAAATTGACATTCAAGCGAAGGTGAGATTTACTATTTGTCTGTTAGTAATTATTTGGATCTGTACACAGAACGGAGCCACAGCATTGCACATAGCCAGTCAGGAGGGTCATTGTGGAGTTGTTAGAATGTTGTTGGAGGCCAAGGCTGACGTTAATATCAAAGCTAATGTGAGTCACGCTGCATGATTGTATATAATTATGATACTGTATATCACCATGGCAACATTAAATCCAGTGGTTTTGTGATAAATTCCTTATTTCCCTTCATCACTAACTGCTCACATACCCACTATACAGGACGGACGTACTGCCTATGATGTGGCTAGTCAGTATGGACACACTCAAGTGTGTGAACTACTACACTGACTCTGTACCTTATTAACTGTACTGTTACCATGGCAGCTAGCCTCTGATAGATACGTTGATTGCAAATTTATACACTACATCATTTTGTCTTATAATTAAATTTTTTCTATATACGGTTTCTCATGTATTTCACCAAGTTACATTCTGATCATGTAAAACTTGAAAGTTAATTGGTCAATAATGGGAAATGTGCAAAATTAATAACCTGAAACTAGATTGAATTGTTTGTCTAAAGGTGCGGCCTGGAATCGAGGCTATATAATTATATAGGTGCTTGATTCTCAATCACATCTTGAGATAGGAATCCCACTTGTAGTAGATAAGAGATGACAGCATGATGATCACATGACACAGCTGTAGAGGAAATACAATCACGAATATAATTATAAGGAATTCAAAAAAAGACAATAATTATTACCGCGAATAAATCTAATAACCAGCTCAACTTCTACAGCTATAGGGTATAATATGTCTCCTCGATCACTATCATTAATGCAAATACAAAAAGATCTCCCAGGTTACCATAGATACACAGCCAAACTGACTTCCCTCACTATTCAGTAGAGGGAGCATTGGACTCAAACAAAGATCTACAAACAGACAGCTAGCTTCAACATGTATTAACACACAAGCACCCTCTGTAAAGGAATACTCCATCTCTCACCATAATGAAGAGGTGTCTGATTGTCTGTGTCCTCAATATTAACATCTGCTCCCCTCTTCACAAGTAGTTTCACCATGTTCAGGTTGCCACGGTCACAGGCCCAGTGAAGAAGACCATCCCCTGTATCATGAAATGCATCTCTATATACAACAATCTAGCGTTAATTTGTTGTAAGTTGGACAATCCAAACTAGCATGGTTATAGTTCAAGGAAATTAGACAGCAATTTTCTTACTTCTAGACTACTGTCAGCTGATTATAAGGTGTGCCTTATTTATGGTGTTGCACTGAACTACTTGTAAGCAAAGATTGGACTAACGAGATACGGACATTGCGTATAATAATAGACTGTATATCTCCAGAGCTCTCACATGAGGTCCCAGTTTGGTGTGATCCGATTGGCCTCTTCTAGCACTCTAGTGAGGTCATGTCGGAAGTAGGGCTCAAACACGACATCATCCTCCAGAATCAGGATTTGATCCAGACCCTCTGTCATCATCTGGGGGGCAAGAGAGGTACAGTAAGACTTGTCTATACTGGTCATCCTTGGACAGACCAACAGTGGCTATTATAACAAGATGCTCAGTAGAGCATTCATCCGTGCGTTGACATAACGGACACGCAATTAACTTTTTATTTTAATGACTTTAACATTATGGGGATCCTACAAAGCAACGATTGGATCGATTAGAAAACAGTGTTTTTTGTCGCCTTTGAAGACAAGTAGTTTATTATTTTTCAACCACTGCCTCATTATCAGTGGGGAGACAACACACACACTAGTGCAGTATAGGGGGGTGGTCCACCGTGTGGGGGGAGACAACACACACACTAGTGCAGTATAGGGGGGGTGGTCCACTGTGTGGGGGGAGACAACACACACACTAGTGCAGTATAGGGGGGGGTGGTCCACTGTGTGGGGGGAGACAACACACACTAATGCAGTATAGGGGGGGTGGTCCACTGTGTGGGGGGAGACAACACACACACTAGTGCAGTATAGGGGGGTGGTCCACTGTGTGGGGGGAGACAACACGCACACTAATGCAGTATAGGGGGGTGGTCCACTGTGTGGGGGGAGACAACACACACACTAGTGCAGTATAGGAGGGTGGTCCACACTAATGCAGTATAGGGGGGTGGTCCACCGTGTGGGGGGAGACAACACACACACAATGCAGTATAGGGGGGTGGTCCACTGTGTGGGGGGAGACAACACACACACTAATGCAGTATAGGGGGGTGGTCCACTGTGTGGGGGGAGACAACACACACACTAATGCAGTATAGGGGGGTGGTCCACTGTGTGGGGGGAGACAACACACACACTAATGCAGTCACTACTGGTCTCATATCCTTTGAATCGCAAATGAAAAAGCAATTAATTGTAGTAGCAACCAATGAAACATTCATTATATAATGTTTCATAGACTTTTCATTGATAACAGCTTTAACTGTAAAACATCGTGAAATCAAAGCATACCCATGAAAATACAATTAGTTCACCATGATTTTCGTATTCACGTTGTATTCACGGTGATTTGATGGGTATGCTGTTTTTGACAACTTTATTCAATCCATGAAACTAACAGTAAAATAATATTAATTTTTGGCCTGATAATAATTGCAGCAGGTAAAAATTTATGGCCTAAATTTAATATCATGTGAGCACTGAACAAGTAGATCTAAGTTAACATAAGAAAGTTTGGATCATGTCTGGTGGATCTTGCAGACACCCCTCCATAAAGCAAGAGAAGACCATTGAGTTCTCATTAAAGTCTTAGACTCTGTTGGTTGCTTTTCTTTTCTTTTTTCAGAATTTCTATATAAAGCCCAGTGCAGCAGTTGCTATGCGCATGCGCAGTTACTAGTTGCTATAGCTCCAGAACTGAGAGTCTAAAAATTAAAGCAGGGAAACTTCAGAGGATACCATGTACGCCACTACTACGTATACCAGGGAACAAAGGCTCAAAGAGGATGAAACAGAGGATGGTGTCATGACCAGGATAGCAAGTGGTGAGTTTCTCCAGGCAGTATAATAGCTGTACACATCCAACAGTAAAATACCTATAATTATATATACTTTGCAGCGGCAGCCTAGGATTCTACTAGAGAGACTTGAGTCAAAGTAGTCTGAAATAAGGAGGGACCAAGAGTGGCTTCTTATTATAAGTGAGTTTCTCCAGGCAGTTGTTCTGGCTAGCAGTAGACAACAGTTAATACCTACCTGTTTATTAGTGTTCTGTGTGTGTTGGTGTATCTCTACAATAATTATACACATGCAGTCTCATAATAATTATGTTTATACAGGTAAATCTATTGTATTCACTGTTATTCCTCATGAATACAAATCAATAGAAATTTTTTATATGCACATAGGGCTCGAAATATTGGTTGTCAGAGATAACGAAAAGAACGATCCTTCTACGTGTGCACTGGGAGAGGAAAAAGAGACAAAAGAGACAGGAAGATATTATGTTATGTTATGGCATACAAATGCTCGTGGCCATAGCATGTACGTTTTAATTTTAAGTTTCATTTGATGGATATGTAAATTTTGACTCACTTTATAACTATTATTAAATTTTAATGGATATTTCACAATGCTCAATCTTTGAAATTCTAAAATTTAATAGATGTATCCATGAATTTCCCATGAAAACAATGATGCCGTAGTTTGATTTTCCATCTGCTTTTCATGGGTGTGTAAAATTTTCAGCTGGTCTATCGGGCTGTGAAATGCACATGATTTTTAATGGATATTTCAAATTTCATGGTATGTACTATCCTTGAAATTCTTAATTTTAATAGGTGTTATCAATGATTTGCCCATGAAAAGGCAATTAAGTCATTGTGATTAATCCATAACATTTTCCCTGAAAAGTAATGGATATGCACCCAACAGTGAGTATAGGGGGGTGGTCCACTGTGTGGGGGGAGACAATACACACACTAATGCAGTATAAGGGGGTGGTCCACTGTGTGGGGGGAGACAACACACACACTAATGCAGTATAGGGGGGTGGTCCACTGTGTGGGGGGAGACAACACACACACTAATGCAGTATAGGGGGTGTATAGGAGTATTACTAGAATAATTATTTTGTTGGTGAAAAATGAACAGACCCTTTGCTAGATCTAACTATTGCGTTCTGGCGAGGATTGTGTGTATTTACTAGTAATAATTTAGGTTTAGCGATTTTATTGTTGAGAATTGATCAACCCTCGGCAAGTTCACATAATTATGTTTGATGCTCGCAAAACATTAGTGATACAGAGAGTGTCTAGTGGGCAAGTAGTGGCTTACCAAGGTTGTCCAGCTTAAAGTGCAGGCAGGGTGGTCCAGGCTCTCATAGTCCAGGCTCTCATAGTCCTCTGAACCCAAACACCTCGGTGTTCAGAATGTGCATAGGCAGATCTACAGTGGAGGGAAGGGGACAATTCAAACTTGTTCTACATGTACATACATGTACCATAATAAAGTGCACAGGTCAGCAAATAATGTATTCAGGCCTCGTACATATAGACAAGTTATCCCCTCCCTATGGACTGTACACGCACTGACTTACCTTTGCTGATCCATCAGAATCCCTAGTGTCTTGTTGTTCACCAGAAAGTTGTCACAGTCTAGCCGCTGGATAAACAACAATTGTATAGTTAATCTGAGCTAGATACTGTGGATACCAAAATTGCAATAACTAAAACTGTATCTACTACTGTCTTGGGCAGACTAACAGTGGTTGAAATAAAGAGGTGGCCTGCTAACACAGGTCCAAACACATGCTGTGGAGACTTTGGGCCTCATTAACCTGGCTGTATTATAGAGGGTGACCTGCTTACAGGGTGACCACTATAGACAGGTTTCACTGTATCATAATGGCACAGTGCATCCAGCTTAGAGAGTAGATTACCACAAATTTGTGAGTAGCTGTACTTATATGTAAATCTCTTTGATTGGAACCTTTCTAAGAAATTGTGCTGATACTAATGTGTAGGTGAATGACCAAGCTACAACATACTCAAAAATGTTTCCATGGAAACATAAGGTGGTGGGTTTGTGGTGATTAATAGAACAACAACAAATTGTTATAGTGATTGATAAAGGCATTGGTTTGTGGTTTTCAGCTGCTGATGTCATCAAAACAGTAGAAAATAGTAATTATGTAGCTTTTCAGTGTTATCTCAACAATGGGATATAGGATGTTCTTGGTATCAAAATGTAGCCCATTTATCTGTTAACTTACTACAGAAATTTGAAAGCTAAGCTATTAATTTTTCAAAAGTTATTACTCTAACCAAAAGTGTACCTGAAAACCAGTAAATTATGAATTATAAACACTGTGAACATAATGTAACACCCATAAAGGGATAGTCAGGATACCTAAACCATTGAACAACTATGTGATGAAGTCTAGGACCTTAGCTGTGCAAGATTACTGTTTTCATGGTCATTCACCTACACATTGGTATCAACACCATTTCTTAGAAATGTTCCGATCAAAAGATATTTACATTTAAGTACAGCTACTCACAAATTTGTGGTAATCTACTCTCTAAGCTGGATGCACTATAGGTCGTTACAATAGATGGGCCAGGAACGAGGCTAGAGATGGTCACACTGATAACTCACAAAGAGGTAGTCTGCCCCTGAACGCCTGGCCGCCTCCAGACCTTCCTGTCTCAACTGGGCAACATGGACGAACCTCTCGTCATGCTCCTCGAAAGGGTCAAGGTTTGGATACAGCCAGGGGGTTGGGCCAACACGTAGCGATTCAACTCCCCAATCGTGCACACCATCTGCACAGTGGGGGAGTAAGTGGATATAAATGAAGTGATGTCACCCGTACACAGTGATACATAGCTCAAGTTGTGTAGTGAAAGCAAAGGCAAGAATAGCTGAAATCATAACAACACGTACTGTCTATCTAAGACATTAATGTAAGTGGGTCAGCCCCAGTCAATTAGCCAACTCACAGTGCAGTTGTACTTTGCACTATCGGTCCAAAAGTGTTTGGCAGAGAACTTCTTCCTAATGACGAGAGTGGCTCCTGTGTAGATCATAGGCCCTCCACCGTGTGCGAGGCCGTGGGAATGGTAGAGGGGCAGGACAGAGTACACACAGTCACTGTCAGTCACTCCTCCGGCAATCACAAAGAAAGTAGGAGAACGAAACAATCTGTGAGAGAGAGGGACGGGATTAGTACACTCTGATACTCAAGATGTGTGTGTGTGAGGTATCTAGTGGTGGGGTAGCTGAGATAATAAGGTGCAATTCTGTACACAATAATAACAGACTGAAATGATAAAATCCACAGATATATGCAGCTAGCTAGCTAGATGGCCGTTGAAAGGTACGTGACTTAGAAGATGTGACACCTCTGAGATCCAGACACATGAGAGTAGTGAGAATGATATCTTAGCCAGCTGATGGAGGTATCTATTGTAGGGTGGGAGGGTACTCACACTCACCATGAATTGTGTTGCCTATACAGTAGGTCTTTAGATTCTCCATTCGCCATGGTCCAAGACACATCATGCGGTAAAGATCATTAAGCCTCTGAAATACACCGTGGTTACTGAATACCTAGATTGTTGTTGATTCTCAGTCACATCTTGAGGTAGGTTGCCATCACAATCTGCAATGTCTGTTCTTGCTTTGGCCACTTGCAGTAGATAAGAGATGACAGCATGATGATCACATGACACAGCTGTAGAGGAAGTACGATCAATCAACCAAAATTCCTTCTGAAATTATAATTATGTAAGTACAAAATTAAATTTACCGGAAGAGGACCCGGTGGATTACACATTCCCCCTCCCCACTAAACCATGTGTGATTACCATTCTGCTTTCCCAGTGAAGTGACACCATCCATCTGATCTCTGGTTACAGCAGTCTCCTTCATTAGCCTGTATGCATGGAAGCAAAACAGTTAGAGAGTTGTTCATGTGTTGTACCAAAACAGAAGATGACAAATCTGACATCTTCGGGTACAATAGTATGGTAATCACTGATCTAATTTAACACAATAGATACCGTACAGCGGGAAAATTTCGTGACTATGTGGTACAGCAAAGAAAGTAGAGCTAAAAAGAAAGGGGGATCTGTATTACTAGAATATTTTATTGGCCTTTACAAATGAGCATACCCTTTGCTAGATCTAACTATTGCGTTCTGGCAAAGATAGCGTGTATTTACTTAGGTTTTGCGATTTTATTGTTGCGAATTGATAAACCCTCGCAAAGTTCGCATAATTATGTTTGATGCTCACAAAACCTTAGTGATACAGAGAGTGTCTAGTGGGCAAGTAGTGGCTTACCAAGGTTGTCCAGCTTAAAGTGCAGGCAGGGTGGTCCAGGCTCTCATAGTCCAGGCTCTCATAGTCCTCTGAACCCAAACACCTCGGTGTTCAGAATGTGCATAGGCAGATCTACAGTGGAGGGAAGGGGACAATTCAAACTTGTTCTACATGTACATACATGTACCATAATAAAGTGCACAGGTCAGCAAATAATGTATTCAGTGCAAGCCTCGTACATATAGACAAGTTATCCCCTCCCTATGGACTGTACATGCACTGACTTACCTTTGCTGATCCATCAGAATCCGTAGTGTCCTGTTGTTCACCAGAAAGTTGTCACAGTCTAGCCGCTGGATAAACAACAATTGTATAGTTAATCTGAGCTAGATACTGTGGATACCAAAATTGCAATAACTAAAACTGTATCTACTACTGTCTTGGGCAGACTAACAGTGGTTGAAATAAAGAGGTGGCCTGCTAACACAGGTCCAAACACATGCTATGGAGACTTTGGGCCCCATTAACCTGGCTGTATTATAGAGGGTGGTCTGCTTACAGGGTGACCACTATAGACAGGTTTCACTGTATCATAATGGTACGTCTAGAGATAGCCTAGCTAGGTCGTTACAATAGATGGGCCGGGAACGAGGCTAGAGATGGTCACACTGATAACTCACAAAGAGGTAGTCTGCCCCTGAACGCCTGGCCGCCTCCAGACCTTCCTGTCTCAGCTGGGCAACATGGACGAACCTCTCGTCATGCTCCTCGAAGGGGTCAAGGTTCGGATACAGCCACTCGTCTGATGACTTCAAGTCCACCGATTTGTACAAGAGCTTAACGTTTTCTGCCCACTCAGCAAGTATTGCCGTGGTGTTGTCACCGTTATGGTCTGTTCTGATCCTACAGTGTAGTTAATGATATTCATAGGTGGGTGGGGCTGGTACAAACACAATAAGGTTTTGTTTGCATGCAAGAAACAGAAATAGAAATTCTGCAAACTATTGCATCTGATATAGAGTAACATCTAATTATGATGCATAGTGGCAGGTGCAACTTACCACAATGAAATCCTGTCTTTAGGATAGTCCAAGTTCTCCAGATAACCGAGAAAGTTGGGTAGCATGTGAGCTGAATTTCTAGCCAGAATAGCAAGGAAGACACTCGGCAGATCTTCAGCTGCTTCTAACGAGGAGTCTCCATTGTCCAACGTGTATACAGACGGTATGGCAGTCACTAGGAGAGCTATGCACACAGCAAGTGCAGTCCAGTGTATCGAGAGACTATTCATAGATGATCCGTGGAGCTGGGAATTTGATGGATATTTCTGACTGGTAATTATTTCACTGCTTCTGGAGCCTTACTCCTTCCTTAATCTACGCTCTCAGAGTCTGTGTGGCAGCCTCGCTTCTTTGATGGAGAACTGTGCTTCTTTATCTTGACAAGAGAAGGATGTTATTGCTAACTGCCATTCTTGGACATCTGAGCATGCGCAGTAAGCACGTGTCATGCCCCTTATATGTAAACTGTGCAAATGGCTACAAGATACAAGTGGCTAAATGCAGTACGTTAGCCTGTGTAGAAAGGGTTAAAATGACCGTGAATCTCATTATAATTGCACCGTAGCTAGCCTAGGGGGCGGCTAATAATAATATTATCACGAATACGCTGTGTCGCGCAGTCCAGCGAGTCCTGGCCCTGAGGAGCCCTGAGGAGTCCTGGGAGTCTGGAGAGTCCTGCGAGTCCTGCGAGTCTGGAGAATCTGGAGAGTCCGGAGAGCCCTGAGAGTCCTGGGAGTCTGGAGAGTCCGGAGAGTCCTGAGAGTCTGGAGAGTCCTGAGAGTCTGGAGAGTCTAGCGAGTCCTGAGAGTCTGGAGAATCTGGAGATTCCTGAGAGTCTGGAGAGCCCTGGGAGTCTGGAGAGTCTGGCGAGTCCGGAGAGTCTGGAGAGCCCTGAGAGTCCTGAGAGTCTGGAGAGTCCTGCGAGTCTGGCAAGTCCTGAGAGTCTGGCGAGTCTGGAGAGCCCTGGGAGTCTGGAGAGTCTGGCGAGTCCTTAGAGTCCTGCGAGTCTGGAGAGTCCTGAGAGTCTGGCAAGTCCTGAGAGTCCTGAGAGTCTGGGAGTCCTGAGAGTCCGGAGAGCCCTGAGTGTCCTGAGAGTCCTGCGAGTCTGGAGAGTCCTGCGAGTCTAGCTATAGTCCGGAGAGTCTAGCGAGTCCTGAGAGTCCTGAGAGTCCCGAGAGTCTGGAGAGTCTAGCGAGTCCTGAGAGTCTGGAGAGTCTTGAGAGTCCTGAGAGTCTGGAGAGCCCTGGGAGTCTGAAGAGTCTGGCGAGTCCGGAGAGTCCGGAGAGTCTGGAGAGCCCTGAGAGTCCTGAGAGTCTGGAGAGTCCTGCGAGTCTGGCAAGTCCTGAGAGTCTGGCGAGTCTGGAGAGCCCTGGGAGTCTGGAGAGTCTGGCGAGTCCTGAGAGTCCTGCGAGTCTGGAGAGTCCTGAGAGTCTGGCAAGTCCTGAGAGTCCTGAGAGTCTGGGAGTCCTGAGAGTCCGGAGAGCCCTGAGTGTCCTGAGAGTCCTGCGAGTCTAGAGAGTCTGGAGAGTCCTGCGAGTCTGGAGAGTCTGGAGAGTCCTGCGAGTCTAGCTATAGTCCGGAGAGTCCTGAGAGTCCTGAGAGCCCTGAGAGTCCCGAGAGTCCCGAGAGTCCTGAGAGTCTGGAGAGTCTAGTGAGTCCGGAGAGTCTGGAGAGTCCTGAGAGTCTGGAGAGTCTGGAGAGTCCGGAGAGTCTGGAGAGTCCGGAGAGTCCGGAGAGTCTGGAGAGTCTGGAGAGTCTAGCGAGTCTGCTGAGTCGAGTTAGTCTTATAATTAAATTTGTCAATTCAATGCATGCATGGTAGAACGTAACGACAACAGATTGATTATAACAAAACAACACATTTCGTGCACTTATATATAATTTAGCGCACTGAATAATATTCAACCAGTATTGTTAGTAAATATTGTTCCCCTTGCAAAGTCTTTTGGAAAAAGGAGGCACAATAGTCGAGGATCTTGTAGCACGTTTCTTGTCCCCATCATCGACAGATCCATCAGTAGATGTACCGTCTGTTTCAGTCAGTGATGTTGTTACAGTAGCATGTTTCTTGTCCCCATCGACAGCTTCTGTTTCAGTAGTTAAGCCTGGCCCACTGTTTTCCTCTTCCTCACTGCATGGAGTTTTTTCAGCCACTTCCAGCCCACACTTAATTACTTCAGCCAATGGAGTCTCAGGGTCGGTCACTGCGTGTGTACACAATGTTTATTCTGTGACACTGATACTATAAACAAAATAGGTAAAGACAAACTTACCCCTTCTAAGTACATCGTGAAGATTTTTAGGAAGTTTGTTAAGAAAGATGTTGGCAGCTCTTACGCGATCACTTGTTTTCCTATTTATTAACGTCCCACTATGTTTGGTAGGATTCAGGAAATCTTTGCTGTCCGTGCCTTTCCCCCACTCAAGTTGGTCGACAGCATTTCTAATTTCATCAAGGGAATGAGTAAATTTCAGCCCGTTGTGAGAAAGATGGATTGCCACAACTTCTTGGTTGCTTACCATCAACCTTGTTCTGACAAAGGTGAGTACCTGTATATATATATGTATGTTACAGTGTATGCATATTATTATGTAAGAGTGCAAGCCATTCAGAGCACCAATATGAGTGGTTAGAAACACCTTTAATTAAGTAAACAGAAACCATGCAAGTGGAATTAGGTATCACCACAGCACACTCAATTACTAACAGTATTATTACCTGTCTTATGACTTTTCCATTGCAGTACTCAAGCACTTCCCTGACTGTGTCAGTCACAACACTTTCAAGAGAACTAGTTTTGTCAGTACCTTCCTCAGTTGCAGTGCTATTTAGAGTTACACACGCCATTATTTCATTCTCCAGCTCATCCTTCCCACAGGCGCGTACCATCTTGATTTCATGTATGGTTCAATAACAATCAACAAATGCGCACTAATTAATAAACTTACCTTGAATGTAAAGTAAAGAATAAGAGCCCAGCTTTGCGCTAGTCTGGGTTGTTCACTAAACTGAGGCAGCTGAAGGATCTGCTGCAAAATCCTCTCCACCTCTGCCTCTCCATCTTTTTCGAGGTCTTGTCTTAGAGAAATCACCCAGTGAAGAATGCCAGAAGGCGTTCCGTTAATGATTGAACTCTCTAAGTCACGTCTCGACTTTCTTTCCTCAACGGTAGAGGGACCAACTTTTGGCCTTCGGAAGGAAATTTCCACACATCTGCTCTTCACTCTGTGATTAAAGTTTAAAGTGCAGGTATAAATAGCTGTATATAATTATATGAAAATTGTGGTGTATAACATTCTAATTATGTACACACCTTGGATCATCCTTCAATTTGTCATTGGTTGCTATGACAGGTACAGACAGTGGAAGAAACGCACCACGACGCAAATTGGCTGTTTTAGCCGCTCCATGAAGGTCGACAATGAGCTTGACAACATCCAACTGCTTGCTGTGTGCAGTGGCCTCATCAATACCATATGGCATACACGAGAGGGCACTTCTTTCCATAAAATAAGCATTGGAACCTTCAACGTAAAAGGTATCTTTGGCCATCCCAAAAATACTCAGGGCAGCCTTTAGAGCAGTTGACTTGCCAGTCTCAGTTGGTCCGACAGCAAGCACAATTGGAAATCCTCCATACTTCGCAGCAATGTGGGTGTAGTGACAAGACATTATGGTTCCACCAAGAACAAGGAGAGCACGCGGATAATTGTGCTTGGTGGCTATCTGTAGGCCGTCGAGGAGATCCTTCAAAGGTTCCATTGAGCTGCTTTGGATGGAAAGTTTCGGCACAAGCTCATTGAAGCTGACTTTGTCACACTGTGCCATTATGCAATTGGGTGACCACACATAGGGACTTTCCGTTGCAGATATGCACTCTCCGTTAGACTTGATATGGATGTCATCACCAAACACCCATACATCGCTACCAGGCTGGCATCCTATAACGGTGGTTCCCTTGGAGATCTTAATTTCCGAAGCATGCTCTCGTTTGAGAAACTGGAGAAATCTGGTGAGTTCGGAGTCTGAAAAAGCACAGTTTAGTAGCATATTGCATTGGTAGCACGTCCTGCATGTGCTCTAAAACAATAATATTTTTCTGCACACATGACAGTAGAAAAATGATGTGAGAAAACTATGCTCTGGTGATATCAGATATCCCACAGTCACAACTTCAGCCTATTGTTGGAACCACAACTATACTTATTTGTGGGTTCCAAACTCTACATTTTTAATATCATTTATATAGGCACATGGCTGAGCTATAAGTCAGTGGAAAGTATGTTTTAATAATTTTTATTGCACTATAATGGAAAATGGAAATACCCATGCAGTTGACCAGCTATAATTATACAAATCCCTCAAAGATAAAGTATGTATACATACAAGATGTATGCAGTATATTATACAGATTGAGGTATTGCACACCCATGCACTTAACAAGCTACAAGGTGTGTCACATGTGCTGTAATTAACTGTATATAGTTAGAGGGAGGGTTAGATGTACCTGCTAACACCATCCATTTCGCGTTTCACTTCACAGTAAAACCCAGTCAATTCTCTCGCTTCCACTAGTGTCTTCAGCCTGATTGCAAAATCACACATGGCCTTATCTTCTCCTTTTGCTGATTTCCCAGCAGTTCCGAGTTCCCAATTAATAAAAAATTCTCCCTTTCCAGAATCCTGAAAGAATATACATGCAGCACAATAATTAAACTGAATTTTCTCAAACTGCATGTGGCTTCAACAATTAATATGTGCAATGAAATGTGAGCTCTGCATGCTCACCTGTGAGCTTGTGGAATTAGAATCCCCGAAAATACTACTGCTGTCTCCATCAGTCTCTCGTGATGCACACATGGTTATATGGCACAATGATACAATGATGAGCTTGTTCTTCGAACTGGTTCTTCTTTGGAACAACAATTAGGTACTCGCAGCGAAATTAATACTTAATTGATGATTACGCGCATGTGCTGTACATAATTACAGTCTATAATAGCCTGAACAAGCGGGAGAAGTCTCAACAAAATCATAGTTTGCTCTGTGTATAATATTCTGGATTTGGCTCAATGTCGCTCTATATTTGCAAGTCTTGCTCAAGCAGTTATGCACACAGCAGTAGTCTAGCTCGACATGTAAGGAAGCAACACAGAGAAAAGGCTCTAGGGAAGAGTCTAGATCTGACCCAAGAAATCTCTTCACAAGAAACATCAGAAATTGGATATATCTGCTGTATTACTTGTGACTCCAGGTTAGATCGATTGAATACTTAATGGCACATGATTACACAGATCATGCAACTGCAACTTCCACATTATTATTAGTTTCTTTCTTACAGATTTCGTTTCGTACAAGAGTTAATCCAACATCTAACACAAGCTCACGAAACAACTGTTTATACAGAGAAACATGAGTTTTCTGGCTTTTCAGAGTTTTTAAGATGGAAGGAGGGTGAAGAAACTCGAACCTGCACACAGTATGTGCAGCCGTGTGGATCCCGTGTCCGCTGTGGAGTACGTACTTGGTACTACTATTGTAACAGATCAGGAAAATCTAGATCAACCACAAAAGGCCTCAGAAATTCGAAGTTGCAGGGCTCGGAAAAATTAGGTGTCTACTGTACAGCTCACCTAATTGTAAGTCAGCACACAGGAGGAAATGTGCTGGTTAACTTTTGTTCCACGCATTATGGCCACACTCCAGAAGAAGATGTAATGCATTTACGACTCCCTAAGGACTTCAAGCTAGCTGTATTCAACAAACTGTTGCAAGGGGTGACGATAGATCGAATTCTAGATGACATTAGAGACAGTGTCGATGAAGGTGGCCTGAAACGGTGTCATCATAGCACAAAAAAAGATATCCAGAATATCAAAAGAGTGTGCAATGTGGATGGAGTACAAAAGCACTCAAACGACTACACAAGTGTTGCTGCATGGGTCGAAGAGCTGAAAAGCATGGAATTTTGTCCAGTTATTGCTTTCAAACCGCAAGGGGTGTCTAGTGAAAGAGAAGGTGTGAAAGACAACGATTTTTTGTTGGCACTTCAAACCCAGTTTCAGCTCGAGATGATGAAAGCTTTTGGAGGAAATGTAATTTGTGTAGATGCCACCCATTCAACTAATTATTACGAATACCTGCTGGTAACTGTTATGGTAGTTGACGATTTTGGGGAAGGAATTCCAGTTGCGTGGGCTATAACTACACGAGAAGACACTTGTATGCTGGCCTATTTTTTCCTAGAATTAAGGAAAAGAACTGGTCCCCTTTCCACACAAGTGTTCATGTCAGATGATGCGACGCAGTACTGGAGTGCTTGGACAGCTGCGTACAGCAGTATCAACACCACAAAACTGCTGTGTGCCTGGCACGTAGATCGTGCTTGGAGAAAAGCTCTTAAGGAGCGTATTCCTCTCAATGAAAATCGAATTGACGTATATCACCATTTGAGAACTTTACTGACAGAACTGCAACCTGACAAATTCCGAAGTTTGTTGCAGAAATTTATCAAATTGTCACCCACAATTTTGCTCTTACTTTCAAAGAAATTACACGCCAAGGGTGGAAGAGTGGGCAACCTGTTACAGAATAGGCAAGTTTGTGAACACAAACATGTATTTGGAATCTTTTCATCGAGTACTGAAAATTGTGTATCTAGAAGGAAAGAAGAATCGACGACTTGATCAACTTATACATATTCTTTTGAAGCTTGCTCGTAATAAGGCCTTTGAACAAGTACAAAAAGTTCATAAAGGGAAAACAACTTATCGTATTAATGAAATAAATCGAAGGCACAAAGAAAGTTCTAAGATGATTTCTGAAGGCTGTCATCTCCAATCGATTTCAAACAAAGAATGGAAGATAAGTTCTCAGACAACCTCCGGAAGAATGTACACTGTTCATTTGGAGAATCAGTCCTGTCCTTTCTCTTGCAAACTGAGGTGCGCAGCATGTGATGTATGCATCCACATGTACAATTGTTCATGTGTTGACTCGGTTGTACATACTACAATATGTAAACACATCCATGCTACATGCTTTCTGGCCAAATCCACGAACAATGCAACAAGTGCATGCAGACTCAGCCACTGAAAGTCATTCTTTAACTACAGCTTCAGACAAAACGGATAGGTCAGAGATTTCTAATTCTATAGATGATTTATCAGGCTCAGACATTTCTCCTGAAATAAGCACTGAGGAATCGAGACAAAAAGCTATTTCCCTCATTAATGATCCTACACACTTAAGTACCATCCTCTCCAATGCTGGAGGTCAAATTGATATGCTGAAGAAAAGTGCATTTGATCATTTGCACCAGTTGCACACTCTACTCACATCTTCTGACAGTAATGATGCAGTTCGAAGTGTCACTGAGCATATCAAAAGCGGTATTAATGTTCTTAAGGCATATGAAACAAGGAAAGAGCATCCCACCTTACCAATCAAAAGCCGTTCTTCACCTAATGCGCTTAATGAAACTCAAATCAGATTCCAGTCAATAAAGAACAAGAGGCCGCGACATACAGGGATTGCTAAACTGTCAGTTGCTGCTATGGCTAACTGTAAAGAAAATCTGTCTAAAGTGGACATTAATGTATGTGTTGTTTGCTACAAAGAAGATGACAGGCAATATGGTACATCTGATCGAGTTCATTGGGCTCAATGTTCGAAGTGCAATCTGTGGCTCCACACTTTGTGTGGGAGACCTGTAAACGAAAACTCTTTTCTCTGTAACCTTTGTACATAGTAAATACATGTCTGAAAAAAAATAATAATATATCTTTTCTGATCAAAACCATTTATTATGAAATTATTATGTGCTTGTGATATACAATCATGATTAGAATTCATAGTACTCTACTCTATAGAGAACACTATAGCAGACTCTAGACTTTCAGAACACGCTAAACTCTCTGGACTCTCATCATTATCTAGGACTTACCAGACTCTCAGGACTCTCAGGACTCGCTAGACTCTCCGGACTCTCAGGACTCTCCGGACTCGCTAGACTCTCCAGACTTGCTAGACTCTCCAGACTCTCCGGATTCTCCAGACTCTCCGGACTCTCCGGACTCGCCAGACTCTTAGGACTCGCCAGACTCTCAGGACTCGCCAGACTCTCCGGACTCGCTAGACTCTCCAGACTCTCCAGACTCTCAGGACTCTCAGGACTCCCTGGACTCTCAGGACTCCCTGGACTCTCCAGACTCTCCAGACTCTCAAACTCTCAGGACTCTCCAGACTCTCCAGTCTCTCAGGACTCGCTAGACTCTCAGGACTCTCAAGACTCTCCAGACTCTCAGGGCTCGCTAGACTCCAGACTCTCCAGACTCTCAGGACTCGCCAGACTCTCAGGACTCTCCGGACTCGCCAGACTCTCAGGACTCGCTAGACTCTCAGGACTCGCCAGACTCTCAGGACTCTTAGGACTCGCCAGACTCTCAGGACTCGTCAGACTCTCCGGACTCCCTAGACTCTCCAGGCTCTCCAGACTCTCGTGACTCGCTAGACTTTCAGGACTCTCAAGACTCTCCAGTCTCTCAGGACTCGCTAGACTCTCAGGACTCTCAAGACTCTCAGGGCTCGCTACACTCTCCAGACTCTCAGGACTCTCAAGACTCTCCAGACTCTCAGGACTCGCTAGACTCCAGACTCTCCAGACTCTCAGGACTCTCAAGACTCTCAGGGCTCGCTAGACTCTCCAGACTCTCAGGACTCTCCAGACTCTCCAGTCTCTCAGGACTCGCTAGACTCTCAGGACTCTCAAGACTCTCCAGTCTCTCAGGACTCGCTAGACTCTCAGGACTCTCAAGACTCTCAGGGCTCTCCAGACTCCATCCAGACTCTCAGGACTCTCAAGACTCTCAGGGCTCGCTAGACTCTCCAGACACTCCAGACTCTCAGGACTCGCCAGACTCGCAGGACTCTCCAGACTCTCAGGGCTCGCTAGACTCTCCAGACTCTCCAAACTCTCCAGTCTCTCAGGACTCGCAAGACTCTCAGGGCTCTCAGGGCTCTCCAGACTCCATCCAGACTCTCAGGACTCTCAAGACTCTCAGGGCTCGCTAGACTCTCCAGACTCTCAGGACTCTCAGGACTTGCCAGACTCGCAGGTCTCTTAAGACTCTCCAGACTCTCCAGACTCGCTGGACTGCGCGACACATTATAATTATTATTAGCCGCCCCCTAGGCTAGCTACGGTGCAATTATAATGAGATTCACGGTCATTTTAACCCTTTCTACACAGGCTAACGTACTGCATTTAGCCACTTGTTACAAGATCAAGAAGTGACCTTGATGCTCTGGTGGTCCAGGTGGAAGGATTGAATCTAGAGGAGAACAAAGCTGGCTCAGGGGCTTATGGCTGTGTCTTTAGAGTGACGGTGAATGGAAGACACTGCATTGCTAAGAAGCTCCACTCCATATTGCTCCAAGAGCGATCCCTTGGACAGAGGGGGAACATTGTGACAAAGTTCAGAAATGAATGTCATATTCTGAGTGTTTTACATCACCCCAACATAGTCGGTTTCATTGGAGTCCATTACGGCCGCGATAAGAACGACATCAGTCTAATAATGGAGAGGCTTCATTCTGACTTGGCTGATTTCGTTGAAACCCATCGAGACACGAATATCGCCACTAGAATCCATATCCTGTATGATGTAACCAAAGGCCTTCACTATCTCCACTGTCTGACCCCTCCCCTCATCCATCGTGACCTCACTGCTCCCAACATCCTGCTCACTGAGGACCTCACTGCCAAGATTGGAGACCTGGGTGTCTCCAGGTATGTTTGTTTGTTTGTTTGCAACAAAGGAAACTGTTGTTTTTTAGAGACAAAATGAGAATTACTTAATGTGGGAAAACAAAGGCAGAAATGTAAAAACTAATGTTCATTTGCAGGTATGTGGATCTGGAGAGATTGACTCACGTTCTGACGAATATCCCGGGAAATCCAACCTACATGCCTCCCGAGTGTCATGTGGAGCCACCCACCTACACTACCAAGCTGGACATCTTCTCATTCGGTCATCTCATCATTCACACTCTTATCGGTGATTTCCCTAAAGTCTCTTACTTTACTCCTGAGGTTATCAAGCACGTGGATGATGGGAAGATGGAGCTGATGCGTCGAAGCACTGCTGTCCATGGTGACAAAATGGGGGAGAAACACGCTCTTTATCCTCTTGTTGTTAGCTGCCTCCATGACCGACCTCAACAGAGACCATCAATTGACGAAGTGATTGTCTCACTCAGAAAGCTGTGTCTACAGCACCCCAGGATGGTA
Organism: Halichondria panicea; assembly: GCF_963675165.1. Lineage (NCBI taxonomy): Eukaryota > Metazoa > Porifera > Demospongiae > Suberitida > Halichondriidae > Halichondria > Halichondria panicea. Next base: position 5,852,063 of record NC_087386.1, read on the forward strand.
CGTGAGTGAGTGGGTGGAGGTATCAAATGTGCATTGTCAGCTTATATAGTGTTAGTGTCGACTGTATGGTACTTCTGTGTGTGTGGCTATAGAATCTTGAACAGTATATAACACGTACATACAATTTTTATCATTCCATCTTTTGGGTGTGTTTTACTGATAATGTATTTTCTCCCAGGCATTTCTGGATGCTTGTAAGACGGGTGATGTGGGTGTGGTTCTGGAGCTACTGAAGTGTGGGGCTGATCCCAACCAGGCAGACAAGGTGAGGGGAATACTGTCTACAGTGCCAATATGTCCGTTGGTTGATGATATTGTCTCTACAGAATGATGCAACTGCTCTTTACTGGGCCAGTGACAAGGGACATGATGAGATAGTGAGGGTCCTCTTAGCAGCCAAGGCTACAGTCAACACTCAGACCAAGGTTGGTTTTGTTGTACAAACACATTTCCCACAACATGCTGTTTACATTGTTTTCCTCCTATATACAGTCGGGACAGACCCCTCTTTGGACAGCCAGTTTCTATGGTCACCAGAAATGTATCGAGCTCCTAATTGATGCTGGGGCCAATGTTGATGTACCCAAAGGGGTGAGTGTAAGTAGCTGTACACATAGCCTCGATTCCAGGCCAATTCAAGTACAGCCTGGTACTTATTGCATGGTGATAGTGAGCATGTGATAGTTTATTCTCCAGAATCTGGGGAATCCCCTCTTTTCTTTCTTTCTATCTATGTACATCAGCTTAGCTCTCCATTGCGTTGTTCCAGAAGGCTTTCACACTAGTCTGAAGCCAAAAGAGGCTCTCATCCACCTCTATGGCGGCTGTATGGTCAGGATATCTTAGCTTATATCTGTACAGGCTATGGGAAGTGTATGGTGCCTCTTGACTGCTTCTTGCGAAGACAACCTGGCTATAGGACCATCGTAGACGTAGATAGAGCCTCCAAACTAGTGTTCAAGCCTTTTAATCAATAGATACAGCTTCACGGAACTCAGTATGGAGATAAAATATTACGGAACATATTCTTAGTAAAGGGACTAAATTACGGGTACTAAGGTTTTACGTTCGTAGTACGATTACCCATATTCTGAAGGTACCAGGCAGTATTTAATGCGGCCTGGAATCGAGGCTACTATACACATATCTCAGAGGCCACTAGCCACAGAGCCTCCCCATGTTCTGTTGACCTGGTCCATTAGACACCAGAGCTAGTCATGTTTGTGTAGAGAGCACTGGTAGTTGGTGTACCGAGGTACGACACGCATCTCGTGATCTATCCAAACAATTTTTATGTTGTTTTCAATATAATGTGTTCCCAAAAATAACTCTGTTATTCTGTGACTAAGGCTCAATGGTAGTATAGTTTAGACCTAGATCTAACTGTTTATGTCGCTGAACCCGTAAACGTCATCACAATGGAATATTCAATTAAAAAACAATGTCGTACCTCCTCTGCCCTGACATTAGAGGAAGTACGACTATAGCCTGCCTCGATTAGGCTAATTGCCTCTGCAAAATCGTTGAGCGTGGGTGTAACCACGCCTCGATTATCCGCCCACGCTCAACGGTATTGCAGAGGCAATTAGCCTAATCGAGGCACGCGTGTCGTACCTCTTCTGCCCTGATAATTATTAGTGTAGATAGTCATGTGATATTGTATGAGTGATATTGTGTAATGAGTGGATCTGTATTATCTTGACTCTGTACAGGATGGGACCACTGCATTGTGGGTAGCTGCTCAGAATAGTCATGTGAGGGCAGTGGAATTATTGATTGCTGCCAAGGCTGGAGTTGACATTCAAAATAAGGTGAGATTTACTAGAGTAGTGGATTAGCTGGTCCAGTTGCGGGTTAGTGTAAAGTTGGAATGCGGAATAGAACGGAATATGGAATGACTAAAAAGAGAGCTGCTGATGGTGCTCTGTATTTTTTTAGTGTAGTATGACTTAAATACTTGTTAAACTGCTACAGAATCCTTTTATAGACACAAAGCTAATTTTAGAAGACTATTATGTAAAAAAATTAGACTGAGTATAATTATAGTAGCAACATTGAACATTACAAATACACATAATTATACGTGTCTATAGACTTAGCGAAGTAATTATGTTGTGCCCAAAGTAAGGTGGAGTGTGAAGTCTATAGCTATACAGGACACTCCAAAGCTATACCTTTCTTCTATCTGAATGCCTGCAAAGTTTTGACCCTCGGTGAAACTTTAAACGATTTGTGTGTGTTGAAGAGACACACTGACCAAGCCTTTTGCCATTGATTTCCACACACATTGGGTTGTGGAGTCAGCAAATTCCACATTTATACTCTCAACAATGAAACTGTTATCTCAATATCTACCACTGTGCAACAGTGTGTGTAAGTTGTTGATCCTCTTTCCAATAACAGGTGTCATGTGATGATTACAGCCAGCTACATGTTCCGTTCCATATCTGCATTCCAGCTTTTACACTAACCCTCCAGTTGCTGTTATACATAATTATAATTATGGTTTATGGTCTATATAACACAGGACAACCAGACAGCTCTGTATGCATGTAGCCAGTAACAACAGCATTGTGATCTCTCTTTTAATTGCATTCCAATCTTTTTTACATTGGTTTTCAATGTAGTGTGTTCCCTACAATAACTCTGTTATTCTGTGACTAAGGCTCAAGGGTAGTATAGTTTAGACATAGATCTAACTGTTTCCGTCGCTGAACCCCAGTGAACCCTATTCAGTTAGGAGATATGCTTGCTACAAATGTTGAGAGCACTGCACCTTTCACATACATCTGGACGAGTTCTAACCAGGACCTCAACAGTGTGTGTAAGTTGTTGATCCTCTTTCCAATAACAGGTGTCATGTGATGATTACAGCCAGCTACATGTTCCGTTCCATATCTGCATTCCAGCTTTTACACTAACCCTCCAGTTGCTGTTATACATAATTATAATTATGGTTTATGGTCTATATAACACAGGACAACCAGACAGCTCTGTATGCATGTAGCCAGTAACAACAGCATTGTGATCTCTCTTTTAATTGCATTCCAATCTTTTTTACATTGGTTTTCAATGTAGTGTGTTCCCTACAATAACTCTGTTATTCTGTGACTAAGGCTCAAGGGTAGTATAGTTTAGACATAGATCTAACTGTTTCCGTCGCTGAACCCCAGTGAACCCTATTCAGTTAGGAGATATGCTTGCTACAAATGTTGAGAGCACTGCACCTTTCACATACATCTGGACGAGTTCTAACCAGGACCTCAGCTGGAGAAACACTATAGCTAGCCATAGACCTTGAGCAACGTACAGAGCTAGCTAAACAGCTAGTTACAAGCGTTGTACAGGCCTATAGAGTTTGTCGTGACAAGGTCGCGGTTAAGGTTACAGTTGAATGATTCATAAGATATTTATTTCTCATCACAACGTTATTTTTGTAATTTGCAACGATTATCAATGGAAAGAGAACATGGAACAATGCTAGCTACAATAATAACTCAGAGTTTATATGTCTTGTAATCCAATGAAGTGGTCTGAGGTCAGCTGGAAAAACTGAGTATCTTGTCGTCAAATTTTGTTGACTGCATAGCTTCTAGGTTGTCTTTCTGACCAGTATTCGATGCCTGAAGACTTACTGGAGGGAGACTCGAAGAGATCTTGTTCATAGAGACCTTACAGCAAAAAATATATCCTTGTTACTACTCTACAGTCGCCATATTAGCCTACAAAAACAGCTAGAAAAATAGCCGTAACTTTGTTGTAACTTACTCTCTTGGGAAAAACTCTTCGAGTCACCTGCCCCTTTATTCCGTATAATACGAAACAGCAGAGTATACGGTAAGGAGGGGTTTCCTGGTGCCTGGAATTAACGCAGAGTAACCATTGCCAGATGAGAGCCGTTTTACTAGCTGAACTACATTGAACACCCACGCAGATTTGAGCGTGGGTGGAACAGTATACCGTAACCTTAACTACCAGCTAAACAAACGTCATCACAAATAAAGATTCAATTAAATAAGTGTCGTACCTCCTCTGCCCTGACATTAGTGTAGATAGTCATGTGATATTGTATGAGTGATAATATTATTTGTGTAATGAGTGGATCTGTACTATCTTGACTCTGTACAGGATGGAGTCACAGCATTGTACAAGGCCAGTCAGAAGGGTCACTGTGGAGTTGTTAGAATGTTGTTGGAGGCCAAGGGTGGCGTTCACAACAAGAATAGTGTGAGTCACGCTGCATGGTGGTGTTTGTGTACTCTGCTGATTCCATGGGGTTGAGTGTGTGTACTGTCACCTCTGTGTTAGTCTCGTTCCTAGGCCGCTTTTTTCGAAGGGGAAAAGGCCTGGTGTCCATTGCTTGGGTGTTAGTGCGCATGGTAATCGTGCACTAATGTAAAACTTTTGCAAACTAGTCCGTTTACTAGGAATATGTTCCGTAATACGTACTTCCATACTGAAGCTATGGCTTATGCCCTCTATTGCGTTGGCCAAGAAAGCTGGTACCCTTAGTCTGAGGCCAGTAGTCTCTAGTTCTACGATGGTCGTATAGTTGTCTTCTTAAGCAGCAGTTAGAAGTACCATAGGAAGCATGCACAATGACTTGCTCTATAGCCAGTCCTTCCAAGCTCAGACATTCCGACCATACGACTGTCGTGAAGTAGACGAGAGGCTCTTCTGGCTTCAGACTAGTGTGCAAGCCTTCTTGATCAACATAATAGAAACACAGCATGGTAGATAGGGGGAAAAGAAGGGGATTCCCCATATTTTACAGCATAACTAAGCGCATGTGCACTATCAGTAGACACCAGGCCGCATTTTCCTCCCTTCCATTCCATACAAAAGAATTGGCCTGGGAACGAGGCTACCTCTGTGTATGAGTGGACTAACAGAGGAGTAGGAAGATGTTTTTGTAAGGGGGTGCTTTACAAATCTGGGGGTCCGGGGGCTTGCCCCAGGAAAATTTTGGCACTCTACATTCCCGGAGATTAATTCTGAGCAAATTTGGTATAAAATGATCAGTATCAAAATTTTTATGCTATATACTTTAAATCTATAGAATCTGTTAAGTGGGTATGAATATACAATAAAAAATATTGCATTGCATTGCATGTGTCATTGTACTTCGGAGGAAGGTTTCAATCTTCGCTGTGAAGAAAACGAACGTTTTAACTACAGCATGTCTATTTTAGGATCCAATTACACTTAATCTATAGTCTAGCTACCCTCTTTAGTAGCTGTTCATGGCTACCATTGATGTCAAAAATGAGAGGAGACTTGCTTGTTGCAGATTCGCAATGTGCTTGCTCTTTATAAGAGATATCTACGATGTGGTTCATCTAGCTGACCTTTGTACTGTGTACGTAACTATGCTAGTATAGCTATATAGCTTAGTAACTAATAGCTAGCTAGCTACTAGCCTCGATCCCAGGCCGCACTTCCCGCTTTCAAAGGCCGGTGAAGGAGGCTAGCTAGCTACTAGCTTGACTTCTAGCTAGCTGCTCTGAACTTCATGGAGCAAGTAGGTAAGGTAGCTTGAGATAAGGGGGTGCTCCAGCACCCCGTGCAAGCGAGGTATACGGTAGTGTGTGTGTGTGTGTGTGTCTGTTCTGTGTAGAGTATTTCAGCTGCTCAATGATCAATGAAGTGCAAGTAAGAGTTTCTATAGGCTTCTTGTCATGTTTTCTTGGCTTTCTATTTGTGGATTTGCAAAATAAAGCTTCGTTCTCGAGTTATGCCTTAGTTTTGCTTACTTGGAATGCCATTGCAGCTTTTTCAGAAGAGCACGTAGCAAAACTTGTTTACCAAGTGTTGCTACTCTACTTATAGTAGTTAGCTCTGCACTAGAACACTAGATATTGGTAGCTGCAAGAGTGAGAAGAGAGCTACAAGGCTCTACTGATGGCAGCCATTAATTTTAGACTTGAATTTTTGGTATCGATCATTTTTAAACAATCATGGTCGATCATTACCCACTATTTGAGTTTCCCTGTGATTGCATGCAGCAAAATTAAAAATGTTCATCATGATATAAATTATAATCAATGTGTGTATAAAAGCTAGCTATTAGTAGCTTTATGTTATGTAGCTTTGGCACCTCCACCTGTGGTGCTTTCATTTATTCGGTTTTCAATGTAGTGTGTTCCCCACAATAACTCTGTTATTCTGTGACTAAGGCTCAAGGGTAGTATAGTTTAGACATAGATCCGTCGCTGAACCCGTAAACGTCATCACAATGGAATATTCAATTAAAAAACAATATCGTACCTCCTCTGCCCTGACATTAGTGTAGATAGTCATGTGATATTGTATGAGTGATATTGTGTAATGAGTGGATCTGTACTATCTTGACTGTTGTTATTTTTGTTGTACACATTTCCCACAACATGCTGTTTACATTGTTTTCCTCCTATGTACAGTCAGGAGAGACCCCTCTTTGGGTAGCCAGTTTCAATGGTCACCAGAAATGTATGGAGCTCCTAATCAATGCTGGGGCCAATGTTGATGTACCCGAAGAGGTGAGTGTAAGTAGCTGTACACACATCTCAGAGGCCACTAGCCACAGAGCCTCCCCATGTTCTGTTGACTTGGTCCATTAGACACCAGAGCTAGTCATGTTTGTGTAGATAGCACTGGTAGTTGGTGTACCGAGGTACGACACGCATCTCGTGATCTCTCTTTTAATTGCATTCCAATGTAATGCACAATAACTTTGACTAAGGTTCAAGGGTAGACCTAGATCTAACTGTTTCCGTCACTGAACCTCAGCCATGATAAGGCCTGCTACTGTTTGCGCATGGATATTATTCCTGTAAATCCCTATTTTAATATCCTGACCAAGAATACAATTTGAAAGTCATACACAGAGCTATATATAGCTAGCTAGCTAGCTGGAGACAGAGCTATAGGCTTGTTGTACAGCTATTTTCTTTCAGTAGCAGTAGTATAGTAGACTTTCATCGAAGTTAGTATTAGATGGGCGTGGCTTGTCCATATAGGCTATTGTCAGCCTTCACTCCTTTCAGACGATTGTCATCCACACTGTTGCTGGTTATGAGTATTTTGTTAACATAGCAGGCTAGGGGTAGCTATCAGAATGCTATCAGATGGCAACCTTCCATCTAACTTTCTATACCGTATAGCACGAAATTTTCGCGAGTTTCGGTGGTTAGCGATCCGACACGAAAATTAAGTCCACGAAAATTGTTCTTTAATTACTATAACGTGCAAAAATTAAAAGACGTGTCTTCCTGTAAGCAGTCATTCCACGAACATTGTGCAACGAAATGGTTTTGAGGCCATTCCAAGAAATATAAGTGCCTCGAAAATTTCGCGCTATACGGTATGTGACATCATTACTGATCATACACGTTGTTATCCTGTGTTAGCCGATATCTGGCTCTCAGAGGAAGTGCGGCCTGGCTAGTGTATCCCCTGACATTAGTGTAGATAGTCTTGTGATACTGTATAATGAGTGGGTCTGTGATAAGTGATGGTTCACCTGCTCACACTATCTTGACTCTGTACAGACTGGAACCACTGCATTGTGGATAGCTGCTCAGAATGGTCATGTGAGGGCAGTGGAATTGTTAATTGCTGCGAATGCTCAAGTTGAAATTCAAGAGAAGGTGAGATTTACTGCTTATAATTATCTGTATTAATAATTATTTGGTCTTATTGAGAAGGGACAGCATTGCACATTGCCAGCTATTATTACTAGCTGTTTGTTTGTTTAAAAATATTTGGATGTTTACAGGATGGTTGGACGGCATTGCACAAGGCCAGTCAGAAGGGTCACTGTGGAGTTGTTAGAATGTTGTTGGAGGCCAAAGCTGACGTCCACATCAAGACTAATGTGAGTCACGCTGCATGATTGTAATCACTATACGTATTACTAGAATATTTTGCGAATTAACCAAGTCAGCCGAAAAATTGACCCTTTGCGATCACTATTGCGTTCTGGCGAGGATCGTGTGTATTTACCTAGGTTTTGCGATTTTATTGTTGCGAATTGATCAACCCTCGCAAAGTTGGCGTATGTTTGATGCATTCTAGTATATAGTACAGTAGTTAGGTATACCTTAATGTTACTACCGTATAGCCGGTAATTTTCGTGGGGCAAAAAATTCGTAATTTTCGAGGGCAAGCTAGCTGACCTCCACGAAATTTTAACGTAGGCGTGGCTTACCGGAACGTATGAATGCAGTGCAGGCAATGAGACTAAACAAATTATTTACCCCACAAAAATTACCCGCTATATGGTACATGTATGTATTATAAACGAGTACTAATTTTAGCGAATTTGTTATTAACGCTAAATTAAGACCTCGCTAATAATTATTATTATAACGCATTATGAATTTCAAAAAAGTTCTCTTGAGAGTAAGCTATAGCAAGCTAGCCCCTGTATCTGACTCAAAACTTTCCTTTCAAGCTTAAAACTGGCTTAATCAGTGGACTGGCCGACTGGACTGGACTGGACTTTGACCTGACTGTTGCAACACCAATTACATTCCTTTTCCTCCAAGACCACAATGACAAAATGATCTGACCATTTTGACAAATAATTATTGTGCTAATGAATTTTCCATGGCAACAGTGTTCTACTGGTTATGTATTGCTGTCCACTGTTAAAATTCCTTATTTTCCTTCATCACTAACTGCTCACATACCCACTATACAGGCTGGGAATACTGCCTATGATATGGCTAGGAGGAATGGACACACTCAAGTGTGTGAACTACTACACTGACTCTGTACCTTATTAACTGTACTGTTACCATGGCAGCTAGCCTCTGATAGATACGTAGATTGCTTTACACTAGCTACATCATTTTGTCTTTTTTGTCTACAGTTTCACCACATTTTATTACAGTTACATTTGAATTTTCTTTGATCATGTAAAACTTGAAATTTGGTCAATAATGGGAGCGATATGCAAAATTAATAGATTGTTCGATTAAAAAGTTTGTCTGCTAGCTATAGCTATAAGTGTTTGATTCTCAATCACATCTTGAGGTAGCTATAGGAATCTGCAATGTCTCCACTTGCAGTAGATAAAAGATGACAGCATGCATGGTGATCACATGACACAGCTGTAGAGGAAATAAAATCAATAAATCAAAAAGAGAAAATAATTATTACCACGAATAATTTAAATCTAATTCATCAACCAGCTCAACTTCTATAGCTATAGGGTATGTTTCTTCGATCACTATCATTAATGCAAATACAAGATCTCACAGGTTACCATAGATACACAGCCAAACTGACTTCCCTCACTATTCCGTAGAGGGGACTCAAACAAAGATCTACAAACGGACAGCTAGCTTCAACATGTATTAACACACAAGCACCCTCTGTAAAGGAATACTCCATCTCTCACCATAATGAAGAGGTGTCTGATTGTCTGTGTCCTCAATATTAACATCTGCTCCCCTCTACAAGTAGTTTCACCATGTTCAGGTTGCCACGGTCACAGGCCCAGTGAAGGGAGACAACACGCACACTAGTGCAGTATAGGGGGGGTGGTCCACTGTGTGGGGGGAGACAACACGCACACTAGTGCAGTATAGGGGGGTGGTCCACTGTGTGGGGGGAGACAACACGCACACTAGTGCAGTATGGGGGGGGTGGTCCACTGTGTGGGGGGAGACAACACGCACACTAGTGCAGTATAGGGGGGTGGTCCACTGTGTGGGGGGAGACAACACGCACACTAATGCAGTATGGGGGGGGTGGTCCACTGTGTGGGGGGAGACAACACGCACACTAGTGCAGTATAGGGGGGTGGTCCACTGTGTGGGGGGAGACAACACGCACACTAGTGCAGTATAGGGGGGGGTGGTCCACTGTGTGGGGGGAGACAACACGCACACTAGTGCAGTATAGGGGGGTGGTCCACTGTGTGGGGGGAGACAACACGCACACTAGTGCAGTATAGGGGGGTGGTCCACTGTGTGGGGGAGACAACACGCACACTAGTGCAGTATAGGGGGGGTGGTCCACTGTGTGGGGGGAGACAACACGCACACTAGTGCAGTATAGGGGGGTGGTCCACTGTGTGGGGGGAGACAACACGCACACTAGTGCAGTATAGGGGGGTGGTCCACTGTGTGGGGGGAAACAACACGCACACTAGGTCCACTGTGTGGGGGGAGACAACACGCACACTAGTGCAGTATAGGGGGGATGGTCCACTGTGTGGGGGGAGACAACACGCACACTAGTGCAGTATAGGGGGGTGGTCCACTGTGTGGGGGGAGACAACACGCACACTAGGTCCACTGTGTGGGGGGAGACAACACACACACTAATGCAGTATAGGGGGGTGGTCCACTGTGTGGGGGGAGACAACACGCACACTAATGCAGTGTAGGGGGGTGGTCCACTGTGTGGGGGGAGACAACACGCACACTAGTGCAGTATAGGGGGGTGGTCCACTGTGTGGGGGGAGACAACACGCACACTAATGCAGTATAGGGGGGTGGTCCACTGTGTGGGGGGAGACAACACACACACTAATGCAGTATAGGGGGGTGGTCCACCGTGTGGGGGGAGACAACACACACACACTAATGCAGTATAGGGGGTGGTCCACTGTGTGGGGGGAGACAACACACACACTAATGCAGTATAGGGGGGTGGTCCACTGTGTGGGGGGAGACAACACACACACTATTGCAGTATAGGGGGGTGGTCTACTGTGTGGGGGGAGACAATACGCACACTAATGCAGTACAGGGGGGTGGTCCACTGTGTGGGAGGAGACAACACGCACACTAATGCAGTACAGGGGGGTGGTCCACTGTGTGGGGGGAGACAACACGCACACTAATGCAGTACAGGGGGGTGGTCCACTGTGTGGGGGGAGACAACACGCACACTAGTGCAGTATAGGGGGGGTGGTCCACTGTGTGGGGGGAGACAACACGCACACTAATGCAGTATAGGGGGGTGGTCCACTGTGTGGGGGGAGACAACACGCACACTAGTGCAGTATAGGGGGTGGTCCACTGTGTGGGGGGGAGACAACACGCACACTAATGCAGTATGGGGGGGGTGGTCCACTGTGTGGGGGGAGACAACACACACACTAATGCAGTATAGGGGGGTGGTCCACTGTGTGGGGGGAGACAACACACACACTAGTGCAGTATAGGGGGGTGGTCCACTGTGTGGGGGGAGACAATACACACACACAAATGCAGTATAGGGGGGGTGGTCCACTGTGTGGGGGGAGACAACACGCACACTAGTGCAGTATAGGGGGAGTGGTCCACTGTGTTCACAGCAACAATGGAGCTACATCAGCACACACTGAGATGGCTACTGGCTATACTAACAAAGAGCAGATGACACCGCAGCCTTAAGGGGGAAGGACTTACCAAGGTTGTCCAGCTTAAAGTTGAGGAAGTCCTGAGCAGCGTGGTCCAGGCTCTCATAGTCCAGGCTCTCATAGTCCTCTGAACCCAAACACCTCGGTGTTCAGAATGTGCATAGGCAGATCTACAGTGGAGGGAAGGGGACAATTCAAACTTGTTCTACATGTACATACATGTACCATAATAAAGTGCACAGGTCAGCAAATAATGTATTCAGTGCAAGCCTCGTACATATAGACAAGTTATCCCCTCCCTATGGACTGTACATGCACTGACTTACCTTTGCTGATCCATCAGAATCCCTAGTGTCCTAGCTGTTGTTCACCAGAAAGTTGTCACAGTCTAGCCGCTGGATAAACAACAATTGTATAGTTAATCTGAGCTAGATACTGTGGATACCAAAATTGCAATAACTAAAACTGTATCTACTACTGTCTTGGGCAGACTAACAGTGGTTGAAATAAAGAGGTGGTCTGCTAACACAGGTCCAAACACATGCTATGGAGACTTTGGGCCCCATTAACCTGGCTGTATTATAGAGGGTGACCTGCTTACAGGGTGACCACTATAGACAGGTTTCACTGTATCATAATGGCACAGTGCATCCAGCTTAGAGAGTAGATTACCACAAATTTGTGAGTAGCTGTACTTAAATGTAAATCTCTTTTGATTGGAACCTTTCTAAGAAATTGTGCTGATACTAATGTGTAGGTGAATGACCAAGCTACAACATACTCAAAAATGTTTCCATGGAAACATAAGGTGGTGGGTTTGTGGTGATTAATAGAACAACAACAAATTGTTATAGTGATTGATAAAGGGCATTGGTTTGTGGTTTTCAGCTGCTGATGTCATCAAAACAGTAGAAAATAGTAATTATGTAGCTTTTCAGTGTTATCTCAACAATGGGATATAGGATGTTCTTGGTATCAAAATGTAGCCCATTTATCCGTTAACTTACTACAAAAATTTGAAAGCTAAGCTATTAATTTGTCAGAAGTTATTACTCTAACCAAAAGTGTACCTGAAAACCAGTAAATCATGAATTATAAACACTATGAACATAATGTAACACCCATAAAGGGATAGTCAGGATACCTAAACCATTAAACAACTATGTGAGGAAGTCTAGGACCTTAGCTGTACAAGATTACTGTTTTCATGGTCATTCACCTACACATTGGTATCAACACCATTTCTTAGAAATGTTCCGATCAAAAGATATTTACATTTAAGTACAGCTACTCACAAATTTGTGGTAATCTACTCTCTAAGCTGGATGCACTATAGGTCGTTACAATAGATGGGCCAGGAACGAGGCTAGAGATGGCGACACTGATAACTCACAAAGAGGTAGTCTGCCCCTGAACGCCTGGCCGCCTCCAGACCTTCCTGTCTCAGCAGGGCAACATGGACAAACCTCTCGTCATGCTCCTCGAAAGGGTCATGGTTCGGATACAGCCAGGGGGTTGGGCCAACACGTAGCGATTCAACTCCCCAATCGTGCACACCATCTGCACAGTGGGGGAGTAAGTGGATATAAATGAAGTGATGTCACCCGTACACAGTGATACATAGCTCAAGTTGTGTAGTGAAAGCAAAGGCAAGAATAGCTGAAATCATAACAACACGTACTGTCTATCTAAGACATTAATGTAAGTGGGTCAGCCCCAGTCAATTAGCCAACTCACAGTGCAGTTGTACTTTGCACTATCGGTCCAAAAGTGTTTGGCAGAGAACTTCTTCCTAATGACGAGAATGGCTCCTGTGTAGATCATAGGCCCTCCACCGTGTGCGAGGCCGTGGGAATGGTAGAGGGGCAGGACAGAGTACACACAGTCACTGTCAGTCACTCCTCCGGCAATCACAAAGAAAGTAGGAGAACGAAACAATCTGTGAGAGAGAGGGACGGGATTAGTACACTCTGATACTCAAGGTGTGTGTGTGTGAGGTATCTAGTGGTGGGGTAACTGAGATAATAAGGTGCAATTCTGTACACAATAATAACAGACTGAAATGATAAAATCCACAGATATATGCAGCTAGCTAGCTAGATGGTCGTTGAAAGGTACGTGACTTAGAAGATCTGACGCCTCTCAGATCCAGACACATGAGAGTAGTGACAATGATATCTTAGCCAGCTGATGGAGGTATCTATTGTAGGGTGGGAGGGTACTCACACTTACCATGAACTGTGTTGCCTATACAGTAGGTCTTTAGATTCTCCATTCGCCATGGTGGTCCAAGACACATCATGCAAGTCCTTGAATTTATTTACGTGTCTGATTTGGTAAAGATCATTAAGCCTCTGAAATGCACTGCGGTTACCGGATACCTAGATTGTTGTTGATTCTCAGTCACATCTTGAGGTAGGTTGCCATCACAATCTGCAATGTCTGTTCTTGCTTTGGCCACTTGCAGTAGATAAGAGATGACAGCATGATGATCACATGACACAGCTGTAGAGGAAATACAATCAATCAACCAAAATTCCTTCTGAAAATTAATTATGTCAGTACAAAATTAAAATTTACCAGAAGAGGACCCGGTGGATTACACATTCCCCCCCTCCCCACTAAACCATGTGTGATTTACCATTCTGCTTTCCCAGTGAAGTGTAACCATCCATCTAAGCTGGTCTCTGGTTACAGCAGTCTCATTCATTAGCCTGTATGCATGGAAGCAAAACAGTTAGAGAGTTGTTCATGTGTTGTACCAAAACAGAAGATGACAAATCTGACATCTTTGGGTACAATAGTATGGTAATCACTGATCTAATTTAACACAATAGATACCGTACAGCGGGAAAATTTCGTGACTATGTGGTACAGCAAAGAAAGTAGAGCTAAAAAGAAAGGGGGATCCATATTACTAGAATAATTTATTGGCCTTTACAAATGAGCAGACCCTTTGCGATCTAACTATTGCGTTCTGGCAAAGATAGTGTGTATTTACTAGTAATAATTTAGGTTTTGCGATTTTATTGTTGCGAATTGATCAACCCTCGCCAAGTTCGCATAATTATGTTTGATGCTTGCAAAACATTAGTGATACAGAGAGTGTCTAGTGGGCAAGTAGTGGCTTACCAAGGTTGTCCAGCTTAAAGTGCAGACAGCGTAGTCCAGGCTCTCATAGTCCTCTGGTTTGACCATGAACCCAAACACCTCGGTGTTCAGAATGTGCATAGGCAGATCTACAGTGGAGGGAAGGGGATAATTCAAACTTGTTCTACATGTACATACATGTACCATAATAAAGTCCACAGGTCAGCAAATAATGTATTCAGTGCAAGCCTCGTACATATAGACAAGTTATCCCCTCCCTATGGACTGTACACGCACTGACTTACCTTTGCTGATCCATCAGAATCCGTAGTGTCCTGTTGTTCACCAGAAAGTTGTCACAGTCTAGCCGCTGGATAAACAACAATTGTATAGTTAATCTGAGCTAGATACTGTGGATACCAAAATTGCAATAACTAAAACTGTATCTACTACTGTCTTGGGCAGACTAACAGTGGTTGAAATAAAGAGGTGGTCTGCTAACACAGGTCCAAACACATGCTATGGAGACTTTGGGACTCATTAACCTGGCTGTATTATAGAGGGTGACCTGCTTACAGGCTGACCACTATAGACAGGTTTCACTGTATCATAATGGCACAGTGCATCCAGCTTAGAGAGTAGATTACCACAAATTTGTGAGTAGCTGTACTTAAATGTAAATCTCGGAACGTTTCTAAGAAATTGTGCTGATACTAATGTGTAGGTGAATGACCAAGCTACAACATACTCAAAAATGTTTCCATGGAAACATAAGGTGGTGGGTTTGTGGTGATTAATAGAACAACAACAAATTGTTATAGTGGTTGATAAAGCTGCATTGGTTTGTGGTTTGCAGCTGCTGATGTCATGAGTAATTATGTAGCTTTTCAGTGTTATCTCAACAATGGGATATAGGATGTTCTTGGTATCA
The DNA here is from genome assembly GCF_963675165.1 of Halichondria panicea. NCBI lineage: Eukaryota > Metazoa > Porifera > Demospongiae > Suberitida > Halichondriidae > Halichondria > Halichondria panicea. Next base: position 5,867,422 of record NC_087386.1, read on the forward strand.
AAATGTAGCCCATTTATCTGTTAACTTACTACAGAAATTTGAAAGCTAAGCTATTAATTTGTCAGAAGTTATTACTCTATTAATGCAAATAGAAAAAGATCTCCAAGGTTACCATAGATACACAGCCAAACTGACTTCCCTCACTATTCAGTAGAGGGAGCATTGGACTCAAACAAAGATCTACAAACAGACAGCTAGCTTCAACATGTATTAACACACAAGCACCCTCTGTAAAGGAATACTCCATCTCTCACCATAATGAAGAGGTGTCTGATTGTCTGTGTCCTCAATATTAACATCTGCTCCCCTCTTCACAAGTAGTTTCACCATGTTCAGGTTGCCACGGTCACAGGCCCAGTGAAGAAGACCATCCCCTGTATCATGAAATGCATCTCTATAATTATACATGTGCAAGTATGTGTACAGCATTCTACAATTAGCATTAGTCTCAAACATTCAACACGCTCAGTTAGTTCAAATTATACAGCAATTTTCTTATAATTGGAGAGTCTTTTCAGAATGTGTATATCAACTATATAACTATTTTGGCACATAATTACAGGAATAAACTATATTATAACATTATTAACCTGTCTACTCACCTCTTGGTCAGTTTGATTGACATTGGTGTCAGAGAGTAGAGATCGTAATTTCTTTTCATTCCCCTCCTTACACCAGTCGAACATTGTTGTCTTGTCGTCAGTTAGTGCCTCCTCTGTGTCTCATCCAGCCAGAGTGCTTCCCTGCATGACCAGAGTCCCCACAATGGCAGCCATTCCAGCACGCCCCTCGTTACCAGGCACCTCAACACCGTATACCACCACATCCGTCAACTTCAACACAGTAGCAATACGAGTCTCAACCTCTGCCGTGGATACGTTCTCCCCCTTCCAACGAAACGTGTCCCCAGATCGATCACACAAATACACCAAATCTTCCTCGTCAATGCGCATTATGTCTCCAGTTCTGAAAAAGCATCTCCTGCTTTGAAACAATTCCTAAGAATTTTTTTGCCGAGTTCTCTTTGTTTCGATATCCGTAGAAAGGAAGACTTTAGTAGGTTCGCTCACACCACACTCGACACAGAAACCATTCTCATCTCTTAGGTAATCGCCAGTCTCCGGATGAAGCTTCAGGATAGTGACGTTTTGAAGGGATGGTACAAACAGTGGGAGAGCTCCAACAGATTCTGGCTTGTTGTCAATGTTGATAATACCAAAGTTGCCCTCAGTAGAGCCATAAACTCGATAATGTGATCCACTTCAAATCGTTTCTGGAATTCCAGCCACAGCTATTTTCTGATCCCTGCAGTGATGATTAGACGTACTTTGTGTTGTGTGTCAGTGGGTTGAGGGGGTTGGGCCAACACGTAGCGATTCAACTCCCCAATCGTGCACACCATCTGCACAGTGGGGAAGTAAGTGGATATAAATGAAGTGATGTCACCCGTACACAGTGATACATAGCTCAAGTTGTGTAGTGAAAGCAAAGGCAAGAATAGCTGAAAGCATATAACAATACGTACTGTCTATCTAAGACATTAATGTAAGTGGGTCAGCCCCAGTCAATTAGCCAACTCACAGTGCAGTTGTACTTTGCACTATTGGTCCAAAAGTGTTTGGCAGAGAACTTTTTCCTAATGACGAGAGTGGCTCCTGTGTAGATCATAGGCCCTCCACTGTGTGCGAGGCCGTGGGAATGGTAGAGGGGCAGGACAGAGTACACACAGTCACTGTCAATCACTCTTCCGGCAATCACAAAGAAAGTAGGAGAACGAAACAATCTGTGAGAGAGAGGGACGAGATTAGTACACTCTGATACTCAAGATGTGTGTGTGTGAGGTATCTAGTGGTGGGGTAGCTGAGATAATAAGGTACAATTCTGTACACAATAATAACAGACTGAAATTATAAAATCCACAGATATATGCAGCTAGCTAACTAGATGGTCGTTGAAAGGTACGTGACTTAGAAGATCTGACACCTCTCAGATCCAGACACATGAGAGTAGTGAGAATGATATCTTAGCCAGCTGATGGAGGTATCTATTGTAGGGTGGGAGGGTACTCACACTTACCATGAATTGTGTTGCCTATACAGTAGGTCTTTAGATTCTCCATTCGCCATGGTCCAAGACTCATCATGCAAGTCCTCTCTGGTCCTCTCTGCATTTATTGATTTGGTAAAGATCATTTAGTTTCTGAAATACACCGCGGTTACTGAACACCAATTATTTGGGCATGTGCAGTAAGAAAATGTGTCATAAGACCAACGAACACAACGAGATACTCCCCTTTTTCTGTAAAACTCCAAAATGGCTACAAGAAGTGACCTTGATGCTCTGGTGGTCCAGGTGGAAGGATTGGGTCTACAGGAGAACCAAGCTGGTCATGGGGCTTATGGCTGTGTCTTTAGAGTGACGGTGAATGGAAGACACTGCATTGCTAAGAAAATCCACACTATATTGCTCCTACAAGATCAAGAGAGGATTTTAACAAATTTCTGCAATGAATGTCGTATTCTGAGCGGTCTGGATCACCCCAACATAGTCAACTTTGTTGGCGTCCATTACGGCCGCGATAAGAACGACATCAGTCTAATAATGGAGAGGCTTCATTCTGACTTGGCTAATTTTGTTGAAACCCATCGAGACACGAATATCGCCACTAGAATCCGTATCCTGTATGATGTATCCAAGGGCCTTCACTATCTCCACTGTCTGACCCCTCCCCTCATCCATCGTGACCTCACTGCTCCCAACATCCTGCTCACTGAGGACCTCACTGCCAAGATCGGAGACCTGGGTGTCTCCAGGTATGTGGACCTGGACAGATTGACTCATGTTCTGACAAGTGTCCCGGGAAATCCAACCTACATGCCTCCCGAGTGTCATGGAGAAGAGCCAACCTACACTACCAAGCTGGACATCTTTTCATTCGGTCATCTCATCATTCACACTGTTATCGGTGATTTCCCTAAAGTCAACGACGTTCCTCAAAGTCTTTACAACTATATCAACTCTTTCTGGGGACAGGTGGAGCTCATGCGTCGAAGCACTGCTGTCCATGGTGACAAAATGGGGGAGAAACACGCTCTTTATCCTCTTGTTGTTAGCTGCCTCCATGATCGACCTCAACAGAGACCATCAGTTGACGAAGTGATTGTCTCACTCAGAAAGCTGTGTCTACAGCACCCCAGGATGGTACGTGAGTGAGTGGGTGGAGGTATCAAATGTGCATTGTCAGCTTATATAGTGTTAGTGTCGACTGTATGCTGGTACTTTTGTGTGGTTGGCTATAGAATCTTGAACAGTATATAACATGTACATACAATTTGTGTCATTCCATCTTTTGGGTGTATTTTACTGATAATGTATTTTCTCCCAGGCATTTCTGGAAGCTTGTAAGACGGGTGATGTGGGTGTGGTTCTGGAGCTACTGGAGTGTGGGGCTGATCCCAACCAGGCAGACAAGGTGAGGGGAATACTGTCTACAGTGCCAATATGTCCGTTGGTTGATGATCTTGTCTCCACAGGATGGTGTAACTGCTCTTCACTGGGCTAGTAATAATGGACATGATGAGATAGTGAGGGTCCTCTTAACAGCCAAAGCTACAGTCAACACTCAGACCAAGGTTGGTTTTGTTGTACAAACACATTTCCCACAACATGCTGTTTACTTTGTTTTCCTCCTATGTACAGTCGGGACGGACCCCTCTTTACACCGCCAGTTTCAATGGTCACCAGAAATGTATGGAGCTCCTAATCGATGCTGGGGCCAATGTTGATGTACCCAGAGAGGTGAGTGTAAGTAGCTGTACACACATAGCCTCGATTCCAGGCCGATTAAAGTACGGCCTGGTACTTATTGCATGGTGATAGTGAGCATGTGATAGTTTATTCTCCAGAATCTGGGGAATCCCCTTTTTTCTTTCTTTCTATCTATGTACATCAGCTTAGCTCTCTATTGCGTTGTTCCAGAAGTCTTTCACACTAGTCTGATGCCAGAATAGGTTCTCATCCACCTCTATGACGGCTGTATGGTCAGGATGTCTTAGCTTAGATCTGTACAGGCTATGGGAAGTGTATGGTGCCTCTTGACTGCTTCTTGCGAAGACAACCTGGCTATAGGACCATCGTAGACGTAGATGAGAGCCTCCAAACTAGTGTTCAAGCCTTCTAAGCAATAGATACAGCTTCACGGAACTCAGTATGGAGATAAAATATTACGGAACATATTCTTAGTAAAGGGACTAAATTACGGGTTCACAGAACTCAGTATGGAGATAAAATATTACGGAACATATTCTTAGTAAAGGGACTAAATTACGGGTACTAAGGTTTTACGTTCGTAGTACGATTACCCATATTCTGAAGGTACCAGGCTGTATTTTAATGCGGCCTGGAATCGAGGCTACTATACACACATCTCAGAGGCCACTAGCCACAGAGCCTCCCCATGTTCTGTTGGCCTGGTCCATTAGACACCAGAGCTAGTCATGTTTGTATAGAGAGCACTGGTAGTTGGTGTACTGAGGTACGACACGCATCTCATGATCTATTCAAAAAAATTTTACGTTGTTTTCAATGTAGTGTGTTCCCCACAATAACTCTTACTAAAGCTCAAGTATAGTATATACAGTTTAGACCTAGATCTAACTGTTTCCGTCGCTGAACCTGTAAACGTCATTACAATGGAATATTTAAGTAAAAACAGTGTCATACCTCCTCTGCCCTGACATTAGCGTAGATAGTCATGTGATATTGTATGAGTGATATTGTGTAATGAGTGGATCTGTACTATCTTGACTCTCTGTACAGGGTGGAGGCACTGCATTGATGGTAGCTGCTCAGAATGGTCATGTGAGGGCAGTGGAAGTCTTGATTGCTGCCAAGGCTGGAATTGACATTCAAAATAAGGTGAGATTTACTAGAGTAGTGGATTGAGTAGTGGATTAGCTGGTCCAGTTGCCGGTTAGTGTAAAGCTGGAATGCGGAATAGAACGGAATATGGAATGACTAAAAAGAGAGCTGCTGATGGTGCTCTGTATTTTTTTAGTGTAGTATGACTTAAATACTTGTCAGGGTGTCATACAGGGGGGGAAAGGGGGGGATAGCTCCAATTCCCCCCCCCTTTCAATTATGACTGAGTGTCCATAGCTGGGTATTGAAATAACGGTTGACCTTTTTTTAGCAACATTTTCTGGTTACTTTTCTCATTTCCCCCCTCTACTTCAAAATCCTATATGACACCCTGCTTGTAAAAAGTGCTACAGAATCCTTTTATAGACACAAAGCTAATTTTAGAAGACTATTATTATAGGAGTAAAATGTAGACTAAGTATAATTATAGTAGCAACATTGAACATTACAAATACACATAATTATACGTGTCTATAGACTTAGCGAAGTAATTATGTTGTGCCCAAAGTAAGGTGGAGTGTGAAGTCTATAGCTATACAGGACGCTCCAAAACTATACCTTTCTTCAATCTGCATGCCTGCAAAGTTTTGGCCCTAGGTGAAACTTTAAACGATTTGTGCGTGTTGAAGAGACACACTGACCAAGCCTTTTGCCATTGATTTCCACACACATTGGGTTGTGGAGTCAGCAAATTCCACATTTATACTCTCAACAATGAAACTGTTATCTCAATAGCTACCACTGTGCAACAGTGTGTGTAAGTTGTTGATCCTCTTTCCAATAACAGGTGTCATGTGATGATTACAGCCAGCTACATGTTCCGTTCCATATCTGCATTCCAGCTTTTACACTAACCCTCCAGTTGCTGTTATACATAATTATAATTATGGTTTATGGTCTATATAACACAGGACAACCAGACAACTCTGTATGCATGTAGCCAGTAACAACAGTATCGTGATCTCTCTTTTAATTGCATTCCAATCTTTTTTACATTGGTTTTCAATGTAGTGTGTTCCCAACAATAAGTCTGACTAAGGCTCAAGGGTAGTATAGTTTAGACCTAGATCTAACTGTTTCCGTCGCTGAACCCCAGTGAACCCTATTCAGTTAGGAGATATGCTTACTACAAATTTTGAGAGCACTGCACCTTTCATATACATCTGGACGAGTTCTAACCAGGACCTCAGCTGGAGAAACACTATATAGCTAGCCATAGAGACCTTGGGCAACGTACAGAGCTAGCTAAACAGCTAGTTACAAGCGTTCTACAGGCCTATAGAGTTTGTCGTGACAAGGTCGCGGTTAAGGTTACAGTATACTAATTGCTCATGAATGATTCATAAGATATTTATTTCTCATCACAACGTTATTTTTGTAACTTGCAACGATTATCAATGGAAAGAGAACATGGAACAATGCTAGCTACAATAATAACTCAGAGTTTATATGTCGTGTAATCCAATGAAGTGGTCTGAGGTCAGCTGGAAAAACTGAGTATTTTGTCATCAAATTTTGTTGACTGCATAGCTTCTAGGTTGTCTTTCTGACCAGTATTCGATGCCTGAAGACTTACTGGAGGGCGACTCGAAGAGATCTTGTTCATAGAGACCTTACAGCAAAAAATATATCCTTGTTACTACTCTACAGTCGCTATATTAGCCTACAAAAACAGCTAGAAAAATAGCCGTAACTTTGTTGTAACTTACTCTCTTGGGAAAAACTCTTCCAGTCACCCTGCCCCTTTATTTGTATAATAAGAAACAGCAGAGTATACGGTAAGGAGGGGTTTCCTGGTGCCTGGAATTAACGCAGAGTAACCATTGCCAGATGAGAGCCATTTTACTAGCTGAACTACATTGAACACCCACGCAGATTTGTGCGTGGGTGGAACAGTATACCGTAACCTTAACTACCAGCTAAACAAACGTCATCACAAATGAAGATTCAATTAAATAAGTGTCGTACCTCCTCTGCCCTGACATTAGTGTAGATAGTCATGTGATATTGTATGAGTGATATTGTGTAATGAGTGGATCTGTACTATCTTGACTCTGTACAGGATGGAGTCACAGCATTGTACATGGCCAGTCAGAATGGTCACTGTGGAGTTGTTAGAATGTTGTTGGAGGCCAAGGCTGACGTTCACAACAAGACTAATGTGAGTCACGCTGCATGGTGGTCTTTGTGTACTCTGCTGATTCCATGGTTGAGTGTGTGTACTATCACCTCTGTGTTAGTCTCGTTCCTAGGCCGCTTTTTTCGAAGGGGGAAAAGGCCTGGTGTCCATTGCTTGGGTGTTAGTGCGCATGGTAATCGTGCACTAATGTAAAACTTTTGCAAACTAGTCCGTTTACTAGGAATATGTTCCGTAATACGTAATTCCATACTGAAGCTATGGCTTATGCCCTCTATTGCGTTGGCCAAGAAAGCTGGTACACTTAGTCTGAAGTCTGAGGCCAGTAGTCTCTAGTTCTACGATGTTCGTATAGTTGTCTTCTCAAGCAGCAGTTAGAAGTACCATAGGAAGCATGCACAAAGACTTGCTATAGCCAGTCCTTCCAAGCTCAGACATTCCGACCATACGACTGTCATGAAGTAGACGAGAGGCTCTTCTGGCTTCAGACTAGTGTGCAAGCCTTCTTGATCAACACAATAGAAGCACAGCATGGTAGATAGGGGGAAAAAGAAGGGGATTCCCCATATTTTACAGCAAAACTAATTGCATGCGCACTATCAGTAGACACCAGGCCGCATTTTCCTCCCTTCCATTCCATACAAAAGAATCGTGCTGGGAACGAGGCTACCTCTGTGTATGAGTGGACTGAGTAGTGGAGAGTGTACAATTAGCTGGTCCAGTTGCTGTGATATATAATTATATGGTTTATGGTCTATAACAGAACAACCAGACAGCTCTGTTTGTAGCCTCTCACCAGGGACATGATGAGATAGTGAGGGTCCTCTTAGCAGCCAAGGCTACAGTCAACACTCAGGAGAAGGTTGGTTTTGTTGTACAAACACATTTCCCACAACATGCTGTTTACATTGTTTTCCTCCTATGTACAGTTGGGAGTGACCCCTCTTTGGACAGCCAGTTTCAGTGGTCACCAGAAATGTATGGAGCTCCTAATCGATGCTGGGGCCAATGTTGATGTACCCAAAGAGGTGAGTGTAAGTAGCTGTACACACATCTCAGAGGCCACTAGCCACAGAGCCTCCCCATGTTCTGTTGACCTGGTCCATTAGACACCAGAGCTAGTCATGTTTGTGTAGAGAGCACTGGTAGTTGGTGTACCAAGGTACGACACGCATCTCGTGATCTCTCTTTTAATTGCATTCTAAAAATATTACAATGTAATGCACAATAACTTTGACTAAGGCTCAAGGGTAGTATAGTTTAGACCTAGATCTAACTGTTTCCGTCCCTGAACCAGTAAACGTCATCACAATTTAATGGAATATTCAATTCAAAAACGATGTCGTACCTCCTCTGCCCTGACATTAGTGTAGATAGTCATGTGATATTGTATGAGGTAATTTGTGTAATGAGTGGATCTGTACTATCTTGACTCTGTACAGACTGGATCCACTGCGCTGATTGTAGCTGCTCAGGAGGGTCATGTGAGGGCAGTGGAAATATTAATTGCTGCAAAAGCTAAAATTGACATTCAAAAGAAGGTGAGATTTACTATTTGTCTGTTAGTAATTATTTGGATCTGTACACAGAACGGAGCCACGGCATTGTACATGGCCAGTCAGGATGGTCACTGTGGAGTTGTTAGAATGTTGTTGGAGGCCAAGGCTGACGTTAAAATCAAAACTAATGTGAGTCACGCTGCATGATTGTATATAATTATAATACTGTATATCACCATGGCAACATTAAATCCTGTGGTTTTGTGATAAATTCCTTATTTCCCTTCATCACTAACTGCTCACATACCCACTATACAGGACGGACGTACTGCCTATGATATGGCTAGTGAGAATGGACACACTCAAGTGTGTGAACTACTACACTGACTCTGTACCTTATTAACTGTACTGTTACCATGGCAGCTAGCCTCTGATAGATACGTTGATTGCAAATTTATACACTACATCATTTTGTCTTATAATTAAATTTTTTTCTATATACGGTTTCTCATGTATTTCACCAAGTTACATTCTGATCATGTAAAACTTGAAAGTTAATTGGTCAATAATGGGAAATGTGCAAAATTAATAACCTGAAACTAGATTGAATTGTTTGTCTAAAGGTGCGGCCTGGAATCGAGGCTATATAATTATATAGGTGCTTGATTCTCAATCACATCTTGAGATAGGAATCCCACTTGTAGTAGATAAGAGATGACAGCATGATGATCACATGACACAGCTGTAGAGGAAATACAATCACGAATATAATTATAAGGAATTCAAAAAAAGACAATAATTATTACCGCGAATAAATCTAATAACCAGCTCAACTTCTATAGCTATAGGGTATAATATGTTTCCTCGATCACCATCATTAATGCAAATACAAAAAGATCTCCAAGGTTACCATAGATACACAGCTAACTGACTTCCCTCACTATTCAGTAGAGGGAGCATTGGACTCAAACAAAGATCTACAAACAGACAGCTAGCTTCAACATGTATTAACACACAAGCACCCTCTGTAAAGGAATACTCCATCTCTCACCATAATGAAGAGGTGTCTGATTGTCTGTGTCCTCAATATTAACATCTGCTCCCTCTTCACAAGTAGTTTCACCATGTTCAGGTTGCCACGGTCATAGGCCCAGTGAAGAAGACCCATCCCCTGTATCATGAAATGCATCTCTATATACAACAATCTAGCGTTAATTTGTTGTAAGTTGGACAATCCAAACTAGCATGGTTATAGTTCAAGGAAATTAGACAGCAATTTTCTTACTTCTAGACTACTGTCAGCTGATTATAAGGTGTGCCTTATTTATGGTGTTGCACTGAACTATTTGTAAGCAAAGATTGGTCTAACGAGATACGAACATTGCGTATAATAATAGACTGTATATCTCCAGAGCTCTCACATGAGGTCCCAGTTTGGTGTGATCCGATTGGACTCTTCCAGCACTCTAGTGAGGTCATGTCGGAAGTAGGGCTCAAACACGACATCATCCTCCAGAATCAGGATTTGATCCAGACCCTCCGTCATCATCTGGGGGGCAAGAGAGGTACAGTAAGACTTGTCTATACTGGTCACCCTTGGACAGACCAACAGTGGCTATTATAACAAGATGCTCAGTAGAGCATTCATCTCGTGCGTTGACATAACGGACACGCAATCAACTTTTTATCGTAATAACTTTAACATTATGGGGATTCTACAAAGCAACGATTGGATCGATTAGAAAATAGTGTTTTTTGTCACCTTTGAAGACAAGTAGTTTATTATTTTTCAACCACTGTCTCATTATCAGTTAAAGCAATTCATGAAAGTGTCTAGTTTGCTCAAACAGCTAATGTTTGTGTCCGCACACAGGAGACTTAGGAGCACATTAACCTGGCTGTACTATTATAGAGGGTGACCACATTAGACAGGTTTCACACAGTTACAAGTGCCCACAATGCAACAGGTAGCAATACTTTCTGTACACATCAACAAGTGTCCACAAACGCCCACTCACCTGCTGCCATATCGTGTGGTGACTAAGGAAACAGCCGACCTCTCCAAAGCTCATAGGTCGTTCTCTCCAAGGGTCCTTCCAGCCAGGTAGGTACTTGATGCCCATACTGTCCAGGTAGCTCTGATTCAACTGTCTGTAGTGGCCTGGGATAAAATAAACAAAAGAGGTTCTTTTAAACATGAGTTCCCCACCACATCGTTGTGTATCAATTAGTGTGTATTGTCTCCTCCCCCATCCCTCTGTATTGTACAGCCAGTTATGTCTCCCCTCACACACAGTGAACCTATACTCTACACCATGCAGTACATCTCAAGACTACCCTCTCTCAATGGCAATTTGGGGTTGGACGTGATAAGCCACTATCTAAAACCTTACTCCATACGATGTATGATTATTAATTTTCTCTCACCTTCCATCGACAGCATCAAAGAGGGTGTAGTTGAAGTTGAGCTCGTCCAGGCTTAAAATCATCCAGTTTCTTCTTTCTGGCCTCCGTACTAGCCCAATCATGAACACCTACCAAATATTGTTTGGAAATTATCAGTGAACTTTTATGATTTCCGTACACATACAACATAACTGTAATAGTAGAGACAGCTTACCGCGTCCAACCCCAAGTTGTTCTTGACAGGGGGTGGTCTGGAGATGTACTGACTGTACAGTATAGGGGGGTGGTCCACTGTGAGGGGGGAGACAATACACACACTAATGCAGTATAGGGGGGTGGTCCACTGTGTGGGGGGAGACAATACGCACACTAATGCAGTATAGGGGGGTGGTCCACTGTGTGGGGAGAGACAACACGCACACTAATGCAGTATAGGGGGGTGGTCCACTGTGTGGGGGGAGACAACACACACACTAATGCAGTATAGGGGGGTGGTCCACTGTGTGGGGGGAGACAACACACACACTAATGCAGTATAGGGGGGTGGTCCACTGTGTGGGGGGAGACAACACACACACTAATGCAGTATAGGGGGATGGTCCACTGTGTGGGGGGAGACAACACGCACACTAATGCAGTATAGGGGGGTGGTCCACCGTGTGGGGGGAGACAACACACACACTAATGCAGTATAGGGGGATGGTCCACTGTGTGGGGGGAGACAACACACGCACACTAATGCAGTATAGGGGGGTGGTCCACTGTGTGGGGGGAGACAACACGCACACTAATGCAGTATAGGGGGGTGGTCCACTGTGTGGGGGGAGACAACACGCACACTAATGCAGTATAGGGGGGTGGTCCACTGTGTGGGGGGAGACAACACGCACACTAATGCAGTATAGGGGGGTGGTCCACTGTGTGGGGGGAGACAACACGCACACTAATGCAGTATAGGGGGGTGGTCCACTGTGTGGGGTGGAGACAACACACACACTAATGCAGTATAGGGGGGAGGTCCACTGTGTGGGGGGAGACAACACACACTAATGCAGTATAGGGGGGTGGTCCACCGTGTGGGGGGAGACAACACACACTAATGCAGTATAGGGGGTGGTCCACTGTGTGGGGGGAGACAACACGCACACTAATGCAGTATAGGGGGGTGGTCCACTGTGTGGGGGGAGACAACACGCACACTAATGCAGTATAGGGGGGTGGTCCACTGTGTGGGGTGGAGACAACACACACACTAATGCAGTATAGGGGGATGGTCCACTGTGTGGGGGGAGACAACCCACACACTAATGCAGTATAGGGGGGTGGTCCACTGTGTGGGGGGAGACAATACGCACACTAATGCAGTATAGGGGGATGGTCCACTGTGTGGGGGGAGACAATACGCACACTAATGCAGTATAGGGGGGTGGTCCACTGTGTGGGGGGAGACAACACGCACACTAATGCAGTATAGGGGGGTGGTCCACTGTGTGGGGGGAGACAACACGCACACTAATGCAGTATAGGGGGGTGGTCCACTGTGTGGGGGGAGACAACACGCACACTAATGCAGTATAGGGGGGTGGTCCACTGTGTGGGGGGAGACAACACGCACACTAATGCAGTATAGGGGGGTGGTCCACTGTGTGGGGGGAGACAACACGCACACTAATGCAGTATAGGGGGGTGGTCCACCGTGTGGGGGGAGACAACACACACACTAATGCAGTATAGGGGGGTGGTCCACTGTGTGGGGGGAGACAACACGCACACTAATGCAGTATAGGGGGGTGGTCCACTGTGTGGGGGGAGACAACACGCACACTAGTGCAGTATAGGGGGGGTGGTCCACTGTGTGGGGGGAGACAATACACACACACTAATGCAGTATAGGGGGGAGGTCCACCGTGTGGGGGGAGACAATACACACACTAATGCAGTATAGGGGGGTGGTCCACTGTGTGGGGGGAGACAACACACACACTAATGCAGTACAGGGGGGTGGTCCACTGTGTGGGGGGAGACAATACACACACTAGTGCAGTATAGGGGGGTGGTCCACTGTGTGGTGGAGACAACACACACACTAATGCAGTATAGGGGGGTGGTCGACAACACGCACACTAATGCAGTATAGGGGGGTGGTCCACTGTGTGGGGTGGAGACAACACACACACTAATGCAGTATAGGGGGGTGGTCCACCGTGTGGGGGGAGTCAACACGCACACTAGTGCAGTATAGGGGGTGGTCCACCGTGTGGGGGGAGACAACACGCACACTAGTGCAGTATAGGGGGGTGGTCCACCGTGTGGGGGGAGTCAACACGCACACTAGTGCAGTATAGGGGGTGGTCCACCGTGTGGGGGGAGACAACACACACTAATGCAGTATAGGGGGGTGGTCCACCGTGTGGGGGGAGTCAACACGCACACTAGTGCAGTATAGGGGGTGGTCCACCGTGTGGGGGGAGACAACACGCACACTAGTGCAGTATAGGGGGTGGTCCACTGTGTGGGGGGAGACAACACGCACACTAGTGCAGTATAGGGGGTGGTCCACCGTGTGGGGGAGACAACACGCACAGTAGTGCAGTATAGGGGGTGGTCCACCGTGTGGGGGAGACAACACGCACACTAGTGCAGTATAGGGGGATGGTCCACCGTGTGGTAGGAGACAACACGCACACTAGTGCAGTATAGGGGGGTGGTCCACCGTGTGGGGGGAGACAACACGCACACTAGTGCAATATAGGGGGGTGGTCCACCGTGTGGGGGGAGACAACACGCACACTAATGCAGTATACGGGGGTGGTCCACCGTGTGGGGGGAGACAACACGCACACTAATGCAGTATACGGGGGTGGTCCACCGTGGGGGGGAGACAACACGCACACTAATGCAGTATAGGGGGTGGTCCACCGTGGGGGGGGAGACAACACGCACACTAATGCAGTATAGGGGGGTGGTCCACCGTGTGGGGGGAGACAACACGCACACTAATGCAGTATAGGGGGTGGTCCACCGTGTGGGGGGAGACAACACGCACACTAATGCAGTATAGGGGGGTGGTCCACCGTGTGGGGGGAGACAACACGCACACTAATGCAGTATAGGGGGGTGGTCCACCGTGTGGGGGGAGACAACACGCACACTAATGCAGTATAGGGGGGTGGTCCACCGTGTGGGGGGAGACAACACGCACACTAATGCAGTATAGGGGGGTGGTCCACCGTGTGGGGGGAGACAACACGCACACTAATGCAGTATAGGGGGGTGGTCCACCGTGTGGGGGGAAGACAACACGCACACTAATGCAGTATAGGGGGGTGGTGCACCGTGTGGGGGGAAGACAACACGCACACTAATGCAGTATAGGGGGGTGGTCCACCGTGTGGGGGGAGACAACACGCACACTAATGCAGTATAGGGGGGTGGTCCACCGTGTGGGGGGAGACAACACGCACACTAATGCAGTATAGGGGGGTGGTCCACCGTGTGGGGGGAGACAACACGCACACTAGGTCCACTGTGTGGGGGGAGACAACACGCACACTAGTGCAGTATAGGGGGGTGGTCCACTGTGTGGGGGGAGACAACACGCACACTAATGCAGTATAGGGGGGTGGTCCACTGTGTGGGGGGAGACAACACACACACTATTGCAGTATAGGGGGGTGGTCTACTGTGTGGGGGGAGACAATACGCACACTAATGCAGTACAGGGGGGTGGTCCACTGTGTGGGGGGAGACAATACGCACACTAATGCAGTACAGGGGGGTGGTCCACTGTGTGGGGGGAGACAACACGCACACTAATGCAGTACAGGGGGTGGTCCACTGTGTGGGGGGAGACAACACGCACACTAATGCAGTACAGGGGGGTGGTCCACTGTGTGGGGGGAGACAACACGCACACTAGTGCAGTACAGGGGGGTGGTCCACTGTGTGGGGAGAGACAACACGCACACTAGTGCAGTATAGGGGGGTGGTCCACTGTGTGGGGGGAGACAACACGCACACTAGTGCAGTATAGGGGGGTGGTCCACTGTGTGGGGGGAGACAACACGCACACTAGTGCAGTATAGGGGGAGTGGTCCACTGTGTGGGGGGAGACAACACGCACACTAGTGCAGTATAGGGGGGGTGGTCCACTGTGTGGGGGGAGACAATACACACACACTAATGCAGTATAGGGGGGAGGTCCACCGTGTGGGGGGAGACAATACACACACTAATGCAGTATAGGGGGGTGGTCCACCGTGTGGGGGGAGACAATACACACACTAGTGCAGTATAGGGGGGTGGTCCTCTGTGTGGGGGGAGACAACACGCACACTAATGCAGTATAGGGGGGTGGTCCACTGTGTGGGGGGAGACAACACACACACTAATGCAGTATAGGGGGGTGGTCCACTGTGTGGGGGGAGACAACACACACACTAATGCAGTACAGGGAGGTGGTCCACTGTGTGAGGGGAGACAACACACACACTAATGCAGTATAGGGGGGTGGTCCACTGTGTGGGGGGAGACAATACACACACTAATGGATACACAGTCAAGGATGTTGTGGGAACACTATTAAAAGAGCACCTCTTTATATGACCTGCACTAATTATACCCGCCCACACACATTGTTCACAGCAACAATGGAGCTACATCAGCACACACTGAGATGGCTACTGGCTATACTAACAAAGAGCAGATGACACCGCAGCCTTAAGGGGGAGAGGCTTACCAAGGTTTTCGTGGTCCAGGCTCTCATAGTCCAGGCTCTCATAGTCCTCTGAACCCAAACACCTCGGTGTTCAGAATGTGCATAGGCAGATCTACAGTGGAGGGAAGGGGACAATTCAAACTAGTTATGGTTTGGGTAATTTGATAAGCTTGAAGAGTCTGTCCAATACAGTACCTGCCATTTTTGCCGAGTATGCCAAGTGTGTGACCTCATCCATGGGTCCAGTGAACCCGTCCAGTGCCGGCCAGTGTTGGAGCCTCTCTGACCCCGCCCACCTCAGGTCAACGAGGAGGGCGGAGTGAACCACAGGGACTGGGATACAGCCCACCTGCGTCCCTTGGAGGATAGGGATATAGTCAGGGGTACGTTTGTAGTAGCCCTGAGGGGAAACAGTCAAAAGATGAAAACGCATTATTTTTTCAAGTTGTCAGACACAGGTCACACTTGATTGACACTTGACATTGGGAATGACTTAATTTGTACACAGTGCATTGGCACAGTACAGCTTGTGGGCATGTTCATGATAGAGAGGCAGACTTTACACAAAAGTACAGTGCGACAGTATGGTATAATCCATGAAATGGAGTACCCTCCACTCCACTAGATCTAGACCTCCTTAGCTCAACTCACCCGGCTGTCTATTCCACACCAGAAGTTGGAGTAAGCAGCATCCTTGCCCGACTTTAGCATCGGAGCCACTATTGCCCTGTGTGTGGTGTGTGTGTGATGTGTGTGTGGGTGTGGGGGGGACCATACAATGTTGACTATGTAATCAATGTGAGAGTGTTGATGAATGGTAATAGCGACTAAATGCTGTGTGTCTATATGTTAAGACAATAAGAGTATTTTTTGAGACAATGGCTTTAGCCTACACGCTGTATTTATCGCTATAGTAACACACAGGAAAAGGTCAGCTGACTCTCAGAGTACGTTGTCTGACTCTCACTCTATTACAGACAAATCAAATAGTTCAACAATGGAGAAAAAATAAACAGTAATCCAATGTCAGCCATAACTAAGGACCAGGCACTCACAGACAGAGGAAACTCTTAATGCTTTACACTGTACATATCTGAGCAGAGCTACAGTGTGGTCACCCTCTAATAATACAGACAGGTTAAAAAGCCCCAAAGTCTCCATAGCATGTGTTTCAATCAACCTGTGTTACTGCCCAAGGGGGATCCCCTCCCTATGGACTGTACATGCACTGACTTACCTTTGCTGATCCATCAGAATCCGTAGTGTCCTGTTGTTCACCAGAAAGTTGTCACAGTCTAGCCGCTGGATAAACAACAATTGTATAGTTAATCTGAGCTAGATACTGTGGATACCAAAATTGCAATAACTAAAACTGTATCTACTACTGTCTTGGGCAGACTAACAGTGGTTGAAATAAAGAGGTGGCCTGCTAACACAGGTCCAAACACATGCTATGGAGACTTTGGGCCTCATTAACCTGGCTGTATTATAGAGGGTGACCTGCTTACAGGGTGACCACTATAGACAGGTTTCACTGTATCATAATGGTACGTCTAGAGATAGCCTAGCTAGGTCGTTACAATAGATGGGCCGGGAACGAGGCTAGAGATGACCACACTGATAACTCACAAAGAGGTAGTCTGCCCCTGAACGCCTAGCCGCCTCCAGACCTTCCTGTCTCAACTGGGCAACATGGACAAACCTCTCGTCATGCTCCTCGAAGGGGTCAAGGTTCGGATACAGCCACTCGTCTGATGACTTCAAGTCCACCGATTTGTACACGAGCTTAACGTTTTCTGCCCACTCAGCAAGTATTGCCGTGGTGTTGTCACTGTTATGGTCTGTTCTGATCCTACAGTGTAGTTAATGATATTCATAGGTGGGTGGGGCTGGTACAAACACAATAGGGTTTTGTTGAAACAGAAATAGAAATTCTGCACACTATTACATACAATGCATCTGATATAGAGTAACAACCTCTAATTATGATGCATAGTGGCAGGTGCAACTTACCACAATGAAATCCTGTCTTTAGGATAGTCCAAGTTCTCCAGATAACCGAAAAAGTTGGGTAGCATGTGAGCTGAATTTCTAGCCAGAATAGCAAGGAAGACACTCGGCAGAACTTCAGCTGCTTCTAACGAGGAGTCTCCATTGTCCAACGTGTATACAGACGGTATGGCAGTCACTAGGAGAGCTATGCACACGGCAAGTGCAATCCAGTGTATCGAGAGACTATTCATAGATGATCCGTGGAGCTGGGAATTTGATGGAGTTTATCTTAACATCTGACTGGTGATTATTTCACTGCTTCTCGAGCCTTACTCTGTGTGACAGCCTCGCTTCTTTGATGGAGAACTGTGCTTCTTTATCTTGACAAGAGGAGGATGTCCCTAGGCCCTATTGTTAATGTTATCATGTTATTGCTTAATTAAATAGTCAGCATGCTCGTTTAACTATTATATTGAGTTTGTTTCATTAATGATCTTTTCCATTCTCTGCTAGATCTATCTGAGCATGCGCAGTAAGCATGTGTTTTGCCCCTTATTATGTAAACCCCAGAGTAAACAGTAAGAATGTGCCCTGCCCTTTATGTAAACTGTGTAAATGGCTACAAGAAGTGACCTTGATGCTCTGGTGGTCCAAGTGGAAGGATTGAATCTAGAGGAGAACAAAGCTGGCTCAGGGGCTTATGGCTGTGTCTTTAGAGTGACGGTGAATGGAAGACACTGCATTGCTAAGAAGCTTCACTCCATATTGCTCCAAGAGCGATCCCTTGGACAGAGGGAGAGCATTGTGACAAAGTTCAGAAATGAATGTCATATTCTGAGTGTTTTACATCACCCCAACATAGTTGGTTTCGTTGGAGTCCATTACGGCCGCGATAAGAACGACATCAGTCTAATAATGGAGAGGCTTCATTCCGACTTGGCTGATTTCGTTGAAACCCATCGAGACACGAATATCGCCACTAGAATCCATATCCTGTATGATGTATCCAAGGGACTGCACTATCTCCACTCTCTGACCCCTCCCCTCATCCATCGTGACCTCACTGCTCCCAACATCCTGCTCACTGAGGACCTCACTGCCAAGATCGGAGACCTGGGTGTCTCCAGGTATGTTGTTGTTTTTGCAACAAAGGAAAATGTTTGTTTTAATGAGTTAGAAACAAAAATGAGTAATATGGGAAAACAAAGGCAAAAATGTAAAACCTAATGTTCATTTACAGGTATGTTGATCTGGAGAGATTGACTCATGTTCTGACAAACGTCCCAGGAAATCCAACCTACATGCCTCCCGAGTGTCATGTGGAGCCACCCACTTACACTACCAAGCTGGACATCTTCTCATTCGGTCATCTCATCATTCACACTGTTATCGGTGATTTCCCTAAAGTCAAGATTGTACCTCATAGTATTCGCAACTATTTCAAGTCCATCGGAGGAAAGGAGGAGCTCATGCGTCGAAGCACTGCTGTCCATGGTGACAAAATGGGGCAGAAACACGCTCTTTATCCTCTTGTTGTTAGCTGCCTCCATGACCGACCTCAACAGAGACCATCAGTTGACGAAGTGATTGTCTCACTCAGAAAGCTGTGTCTACAGCAGCCCAGGATGGTACGTGAGTGAGTGGGTGGAGGTATCAAATGTGCATTGTCAGCTTATATAGTGTTAGTGTCGACTGTATGCTGGTACTTCTGTGTGGGTGGCTATAGAATCTTGAACAGTATATAACATGTACATACAATTTTTGTCATTCCATATTTTGGGTGTGTTTACTGATAATGTATTTTCTCCCAGGAATTTCTGGATGCTTGTAAGACGGGTGATGTGGGTGTGGTTCTGGAGCTACTGGAGTGTGGGGCTGATCCCAACCAGGCAGACAAGGTGAGGGGAATACTGTCTACAGTGCCAATATGTCCGTTGGTTGATGATCTTGTCTCTACAGAATGGTTGGACTGCTCTTTACTGGGCCAGTAGGAATGGACATGATGAGATAGTGAGGGCCCTTTTAGCAGCCAAGGCTACAGTCAACACTCAGATCAAGGTTGGTTTTGTTGTACAAATACATTTCCCACAACATGCTGTTTACATTGTTTTCCTCCTATGTATAGGAGGGAGAGACCCCTCTTTGGACAGCCAGTTTCCATGGTCACCAGAAATGTATGAAGCTCCTAATCGATGCTGGGGCCAATGTTGATGTACCCAATGAGGTGAGTGTAAGTAGCTATATACACATAGCCTCGATTCCAAGCCGATTAAAGTACGGCCTGGTACTTATTGCATGGTGATAGTGAGCATGTGATAGTTCGTTCTCCAGAATTTGGGGAATCCACTTTTTTCTATCTATGTACATCAGCTTAGCTCTCTATTGCGTTGTTCCAGAAGGCTTTCACACTAGTCTGAAGCCAGAAGAGGCTCTCATCCACTTT
The DNA here is from genome assembly GCF_963675165.1 of Halichondria panicea. NCBI lineage: Eukaryota > Metazoa > Porifera > Demospongiae > Suberitida > Halichondriidae > Halichondria > Halichondria panicea. The sequence continues at coordinate 5,887,536 of NC_087386.1, forward strand.
TATGACGGCTGTGTGGTCAGGATATCTTAGCTTGGATCTGTACAGGCTATGGGAAGTGTATGGTGATTCTTGCATAGACAACCTGGCTATAGGACCATCGTAGACGTAGATGAGAGCCTCCAAACTAGTGTTGAAGCCTTCTAAGCAATAGATACAGCTTCACGGAACTCAGTATGGAGATAAAATATTACGGAACGTATTCTTAGGGACTAAATTACGGGTACTAAGGTTTTACGTTTGTAGTACGATTACCCATATTCTGAAGGTACCAGGCAGTATTTTAATGCGGCCTGGAATCGAGGCTACTATACATACATCTCAGAGGCCACTAGCCACAAAGCCTCCTCATGTTCTATTGACCTGGTCCATTAGACACCAGAGCTAGTCATGTTTGTGTAGAGAGCGCTGGTAGTTGGTGTACCGAGGTACAACACGCATCTCGTGATCTATCCAATCTTTTTTACATTGGTTTTCAATGCAATGTGTTCCCCACAATAACTCTGTTATTTTGTGACTAAGGCTCAAGGGTAGTATAGTTTAGACCTAGATCTAACTGCATGTTTCCGTTGCTGAACCCCAGTGAACCCTATTCAGTTAGGAGATATGCTTGCTACAAATGTTGAGAGCACTGCACCTTTCATATACATCTGGACGAGTTCTAACCAGGACCTCAGCTGGAGAAACACTATAGCTAGCCATAGAGACCTTGAGCAATGTACAGAGCCAGCTAAATTGTCAGTTACAAGTGTTGTACAAGCCTAGAGTTTGTCGTAGCAAGGTCACGATAAACTGCCAGCTAAGCAAACGTCATCAATTAAAAAAGTGTCCTCTGCCCCTGACATTAGTGTAGATAGTCATGTGATATTGTATGAGTGATATTGTGTAATGAGTGGATCTGTACTATCTTGACTCTGTACAGACTGGAACCACTGCATTGTGGGTAGCTGCTCAGAATGGTCATGTGAGGGCAGTGGAATTGTTGATTGCTGCCAAAGCTAGAGTTGACATTCAAAATAAGGTGAGATTTACTAGAGTAGTGGATTGAGTAGTGGATTAGCTGGTCCAGTTGCGGGTTAGTGTAAAGCTGGAATGCGGAATAGAACGAAAGATGGAATGACTAAAAAGAGAGCTGCTGATGGTGTTCTTAGTCTTAAATACTTGTGCTACAGAAACCTTTTATAGACACAAAGCTAATTTTAGAAGACTATTACTATAGGAGTAAAAAAATTAGACGGAGTATAATTATAGTAGCAACATTGAACATTACAAATACACATAATTATACGTGTCTATAGACTTAGCGAAGTAATTATGTTGTGCCCAAAGTAAGGTGGAGTGTGAAGTCTATAGCTGTACAGGACACTCCAAAGCTATACCTTTCTTCAATCTGCATGCCTGCAAAGTTTTGGCCCTTGGTGAAACTTTAAACGATTTGTGCGTGTTGAAGAGACACACTGACCAAGCCTTTTGCCATTGATTTCCACACACATTGGGTTGTGGAGTCAGCAAATTCCACATTTATACTCTCAACAATGAAACTGTTATCTCAATATCTACCACTGTGCAACAGTGTGTGTAAGTTGTTGATCCTCTTTCCAATAACAGGTGTCATGTGATTATTACAGCCAGCTACATGTTCCGTTCCATATCTGCATTCCAGCTTTTACACTAACCCTCCAGTTGGTGTTATACATAATTATAATTATGGTTTATGGTCTATATAACACAGGACAACCAGACAACTCTGTATGCATGTAGCCAGTAACAACAGCATCGTGATCTCTCTTTTAATTGCATTCCAATCTTTTTTACATTGGTTTTCAATGTAGTGTGTTCCCTACAATAACTCTATTATTCTGTGACTAAGGCTCAAGGGTAGTATAGTTTAGACCTAGATCTAACTGTTTCTGTCGCTGAACCCCAGTGAACCCTATTCAGTTAGTACAGGCTATGGGAAGTGTATGGTGCCTCTTGACTGCTTCTTGCGAAGACAACCTGGCTATAGGACCATCATAGACGTAGATGAGAGCCTCCAATCTAGTGTTCAAGCCTTCTAAGTAATAAATACAGCTTCACAGAACTCAGATGGAGATAAAATATTACAGAACATATTCTTAGTAAAGGGACTAAATTACGGGTACTAAGGTTTTACGTTCGTAGTACGATTACCCATATTCTGAAGGTACCAGGCCGTATTTTAATGCGGCCTGGAATCGAGGCTACTATACACACATCTCAGATCAGAGGCCACTAGCCACAGAGCCTCCCCATGTTCTGTTGACCTGGTCCATTAGACACCAGAGCTAGTCATGTTTGTGTAGAGAGCGCTGGTAGTTGGTGTACCGAGGTACAACACGCATCTCGTGATCTATCCAATCTTTTTATGCCTCGAGGCGTAGCCGCACGAGGGATACGGTAAAGCTGACTGTGTGTGTGTGTGTGTGTGTGTGTGTCTGTGTGTCTGTGTGTCTGTGTGTCTGTGTGTCTGTTCCAGCTGTAACTGCTCAACGGTTGCAATGCGACGAAAACTAACAGCTTCTATAGGCTTCTAGCCACGTTCTCTTGGATTTTGATTCGTGGATTAGCAAACTAAAGCTTCTTTCTCGAGTTATGGCTAGTTTGACTCACATTGAAGGCTGTTGCAGTCTCTTCAGAATCTTTCATAGCATCATCTGTCCACACAAACTTTCTATTCAACATATGAGTTAGCCTTGCACTAAAGCGCTAGCTTTTTGTTAGCTACAAGACTCAGAAAATACCTGTTAAAACAGCTAGCTAGCAGTAGCCATTTGTGAAATTGATCTCTTTGGACACACCCTTTAATTATTCCTATAGATGTAATGCGCATGCGCGCTCATTCCCCAGATCCAGATCCTCCTGGCAGAATCATATTTTTCTTGAGGGCCTGGTAAGCCACAAAACACTACTATAGATAACAATATGTATGTACACAAGTCTTTTCTTCTTAAATATTATAATTATACACTGCATGAACTACAGATCCAATTTTCTTCTTTCTTGAGGTCCTGGTATTAAAGCCACATAATACAACAATAGATGCATGTAATAAGTCTTTTCTTCTCAGTGACTTTATATAGATAAGCTAACTTTATGAAATAATTATGCACTTCCGCTTATAATTAATTGAAAACAAAATCTTATTCTTTGTTGCTTCCTAGATCCTTGAGGTCCTGGTATAAGCAGCCACAAAACACAACAATGATACCATAATTATACAATTGCAAGTCAGTTTTAGACAGATTATTTTATACACTTTTTCCTCTTCTATACTTTCTCTTTTATACTTTTGAGCGAAAGCAAAAACATGGCGAGAGGCATTAGCACAGCGCCAGCTTGAACACTAGTTTACATTGGTTTTCAATGCAATGTGTTCCCTACATACAATAACTCTATTATTCTGTGACTAAGGCTCAAGGGTAGTATAGTTTAGACATAGATCTAACTCTTTCCGTTGCTGAACCCCAGTGAACCCTATTCAGTTAGGAGATATGCTTGCTACAAATGTTGAGAGCACTGCACCTTTCATATACATCTGGACGAGTTCTAACCAGGACCTCAGCTGGAAAAACACTATAGCTAGCCATAGAGACCTTGAGCAACGTACAAGCGTTCTACAGGCCTATAGAGTTTGTCGTGACAAGGTCGCGGTTAAGGTTACAGTATACTAATTGCTCATGAATGATTCATAAGATATTTATTTCTCATCACAACGTTATTTTTGTAACTTGCAACGATTATCAATGGAAAGAGAACATGGAACAATGCTAGCTACAATAATAACTCAGAGTTTATATGTCGTGTAATCCAATGAAGTGGTCTGAGGTCAGCTGGAAAAACTGAGTATTTTGTCGGCAAATTTTGTTGACTGCATAGCTTCTAGGTTGTCTTTCTGACCAGTATTCGATGCCTGAAGACTTACTGGAGGGCGACTCGAAGAGATCTTGTTCATAGAGACCTTACAGCAAAAAATATATCCTTGTTACTACTCTACAGTCGCTATATTAGCCTACAAAAACAGCTAGAAAAATAGCCGTAACTTTGTTGTAACTTACTCTCTTGGGAAAAACTCTTCGAGTCACCTGCCCCTTTATTCGTATAATAAGAAACAGCAGAGTATACGGTAAGGAGGGGTTTCCTGGTGCCTGGAATTAACGCAGAGTAACCGATGAGAGCCATTTTACTAGCTGAACTACATTGAACACTCACGCAGATTTGAGCGTGGGTGGAACAGTATACCGTAACCTTAACTACCAGCTAAACAAACGTCATCACAAATGAAGATTCAATTAAATAAGTGTCGTACCTCCTCTGCCCTGACATTAGTGTAGATAGTCATGTGATATTGTATGAGTGATACACACACTAATGCAGTATAGGGGGGTGGTCCACTGTGTGGGGGGAGACAACACGCACACTAATGCAGTATAGGGGGGTGGTCCACTGTGTGGGGGGAGACAACACGCACACTAATGCAGTATAGGGGGGTGGTCCACTGTGTGGGGGGAGACAACACGCACACTAATGCAGTATAGGGGGGTGGTCCACTGTGTGGGGTGGAGACAACACACACACTAATGCAGTATAGGGGGGTGGTCCACCGTGTGGGGGGAGACAACACGCACACTAATGCAGTATAGGGGGGTGGTCCACCGTGTGGGGGGAGACAACACGCACACTAATGCAGTATAGGGGGGTGGTCCACCGTGTGGGGGGAGACAACACGCACACTAGGTCCACTGTGTGGGGGGAGACAACACGCACACTAGTGCAGTATAGGGGGGTGGTCCACTGTGTGGGGGGAGACAACACGCACACTAATGCAGTATAGGGGGGTGGTCCACTGTGTGGGGGGAGACAACACACACACTATTGCAGTATAGGGGGGTGGTCTACTGTGTGGGGGGAGACAATACGCACACTAATGCAGTACAGGGGGGTGGTCCACTGTGTGGGGGGAGACAATACGCACACTAATGCAGTATAGGGGGGTGGTCCACTGTGTGGGGGGAGACAACACGCACACTAATGCAGTATAGGGGGGTGGTCCACTGTGTGGGGGGAGACAACACACACACTAATGCAGTATAGGGGGGTGGTCCACTGTGTGGGGGGAGACAACACGCACACTAATGCAGTATAGGGGGGTGGTCCACTGTGTGGGGGGAGACAACACACACACTAATGCAGTATAGGGGGGTGGTCCACTGTGTGGGGGGAGACAATACATTTCCCACAACATGCTGTTTACATTGTTTTCCTCCTATGTATAGGAGGGAGAGACCCCTCTTTGGACAGCCAGTTTCCATGGTCACCAGAAATGTATGAAGCTCCTAATCGATGCTGGGGCCAATGTTGATGTACCCAATGAGGTGAGTGTAAGTAGCTTTATACACATAGCCTCGATTCCAAGCCGATTAAAGTACGGCCTGGTACTTATTGCATGGTGATAGTGAGCATGTGATAGTTCGTTCTCCAGAATTTGGGGAATCCACTTTTTTCTATCTATGTACATCAGCTTAGCTCTCTATTGCGTTGTTCCAGAAGGCTTTCACACTAGTCTGAAGCCAGAAGAGGCTCTCATCCACTTTTATGACGGCTGTGTGGTCAGGATATCTTAGCTTGGATCTGTACAGGCTATGGGAAGTGTATGGTGATTCTTGCATAGACAACCTGGCTATAGGACCATCGTAGACGTAGATGAGAGCCTCCAAACTAGTGTTGAAGCCTTCTAAGCAATAGATACAGCTTCACGGAACTCAGTATGGAGATAAAATATTACGGAACGTATTCTTAGGGACTAAATTACGGGTACTAAGGTTTTACGTTTGTAGTACGATTACCCATATTCTGAAGGTACCAGGCAGTATTTTAATGCGGCCTGGAATCGAGGCTACTATACATACATCTCAGAGGCCACTAGCCACAAAGCCTCCTCATGTTCTATTGACCTGGTCCATTAGACACCAGAGCTAGTCATGTTTGTGTAGAGAGCGCTGGTAGTTGGTGTACCGAGGTACAACACGCATCTCGTGATCTATCCAATCTTTTTTACATTGGTTTTCAATGCAATGTGTTCCCCACAATAACTCTGTTATTTTGTGACTAAGGCTCAAGGGTAGTATAGTTTAGACCTAGATCTAACTGCATGTTTCCGTTGCTGAACCCCAGTGAACCCTATTCAGTTAGGAGATATGCTTGCTACAAATGTTGAGAGCACTGCACCTTTCATATACATCTGGACGAGTTCTAACCAGGACCTCAGCTGGAGAAACACTATAGCTAGCCATAGAGACCTTGAGCAATGTACAGAGCCAGCTAAATTGTCAGTTACAAGTGTTGTACAAGCCTAGAGTTTGTCGTAGCAAGGTCACGATAAACTGCCAGCTAAGCAAACGTCATCAATTAAAAAAGTGTCCTCTGCCCCTGACATTAGTGTAGATAGTCATGTGATATTGTATGAGTGATATTGTGTAATGAGTGGATCTGTACTATCTTGACTCTGTACAGACTGGAACCACTGCATTGTGGGTAGCTGCTCAGAATGGTCATGTGAGGGCAGTGGAATTGTTGATTGCTGCCAAAGCTAGAGTTGACATTCAAAATAAGGTGAGATTTACTAGAGTAGTGGATTGAGTAGTGGATTAGCTGGTCCAGTTGCGGGTTAGTGTAAAGCTGGAATGCGGAATAGAACGAAAGATGGAATGACTAAAAAGAGAGCTGCTGATGGTGTTCTTAGTCTTAAATACTTGTGCTACAGAAACCTTTTATAGACACAAAGCTAATTTTAGAAGACTATTACTATAGGAGTAAAAAAATTAGACGGAGTATAATTATAGTAGCAACATTGAACATTACAAATACACATAATTATACGTGTCTATAGACTTAGCGAAGTAATTATGTTGTGCCCAAAGTAAGGTGGAGTGTGAAGTCTATAGCTGTACAGGACACTCCAAAGCTATACCTTTCTTCAATCTGCATGCCTGCAAAGTTTTGGCCCTTGGTGAAACTTTAAACGATTTGTGCGTGTTGAAGAGACACACTGACCAAGCCTTTTGCCATTGATTTCCACACACATTGGGTTGTGGAGTCAGCAAATTCCACATTTATACTCTCAACAATGAAACTGTTATCTCAATATCTACCACTGTGCAACAGTGTGTGTAAGTTGTTGATCCTCTTTCCAATAACAGGTGTCATGTGATTATTACAGCCAGCTACATGTTCCGTTCCATATCTGCATTCCAGCTTTTACACTAACCCTCCAGTTGGTGTTATACATAATTATAATTATGGTTTATGGTCTATATAACACAGGACAACCAGACAACTCTGTATGCATGTAGCCAGTAACAACAGCATCGTGATCTCTCTTTTAATTGCATTCCAATCTTTTTTACATTGGTTTTCAATGTAGTGTGTTCCCTACAATAACTCTATTATTCTGTGACTAAGGCTCAAGGGTAGTATAGTTTAGACCTAGATCTAACTGTTTCTGTCGCTGAACCCCAGTGAACCCTATTCAGTTAGTACAGGCTATGGGAAGTGTATGGTGCCTCTTGACTGCTTCTTGCGAAGACAACCTGGCTATAGGACCATCATAGACGTAGATGAGAGCCTCCAATCTAGTGTTCAAGCCTTCTAAGTAATAAATACAGCTTCACAGAACTCAGATGGAGATAAAATATTACAGAACATATTCTTAGTAAAGGGACTAAATTACGGGTACTAAGGTTTTACGTTCGTAGTACGATTACCCATATTCTGAAGGTACCAGGCCGTATTTTAATGCGGCCTGGAATCGAGGCTACTATACACACATCTCAGATCAGAGGCCACTAGCCACAGAGCCTCCCCATGTTCTGTTGACCTGGTCCATTAGACACCAGAGCTAGTCATGTTTGTGTAGAGAGCGCTGGTAGTTGGTGTACCGAGGTACAACACGCATCTCGTGATCTATCCAATCTTTTTATGCCTCGAGGCGTAGCCGCACGAGGGATACGGTAAAGCTGACTGTGTGTGTGTGTGTGTGTGTGTGTGTCTGTGTGTCTGTGTGTCTGTGTGTCTGTGTGTCTGTTCCAGCTGTAACTGCTCAACGGTTGCAATGCGACGAAAACTAACAGCTTCTATAGGCTTCTAGCCACGTTCTCTTGGATTTTGATTCGTGGATTAGCAAACTAAAGCTTCTTTCTCGAGTTATGGCTAGTTTGACTCACATTGAAGGCTGTTGCAGTCTCTTCAGAATCTTTCATAGCATCATCTGTCCACACAAACTTTCTATTCAACATATGAGTTAGCCTTGCACTAAAGCGCTAGCTTTTTGTTAGCTACAAGACTCAGAAAATACCTGTTAAAACAGCTAGCTAGCAGTAGCCATTTGTGAAATTGATCTCTTTGGACACACCCTTTAATTATTCCTATAGATGTAATGCGCATGCGCGCTCATTCCCCAGATCCAGATCCTCCTGGCAGAATCATATTTTTCTTGAGGGCCTGGTAAGCCACAAAACACTACTATAGATAACAATATGTATGTACACAAGTCTTTTCTTCTTAAATATTATAATTATACACTGCATGAACTACAGATCCAATTTTCTTCTTTCTTGAGGTCCTGGTATTAAAGCCACATAATACAACAATAGATGCATGTAATAAGTCTTTTCTTCTCAGTGACTTTATATAGATAAGCTAACTTTATGAAATAATTATGCACTTCCGCTTATAATTAATTGAAAACAAAATCTTATTCTTTGTTGCTTCCTAGATCCTTGAGGTCCTGGTATAAGCAGCCACAAAACACAACAATGATACCATAATTATACAATTGCAAGTCAGTTTTAGACAGATTATTTTATACACTTTTTCCTCTTCTATACTTTCTCTTTTATACTTTTGAGCGAAAGCAAAAACATGGCGAGAGGCATTAGCACAGCGCCAGCTTGAACACTAGTTTACATTGGTTTTCAATGCAATGTGTTCCCTACATACAATAACTCTATTATTCTGTGACTAAGGCTCAAGGGTAGTATAGTTTAGACATAGATCTAACTCTTTCCGTTGCTGAACCCCAGTGAACCCTATTCAGTTAGGAGATATGCTTGCTACAAATGTTGAGAGCACTGCACCTTTCATATACATCTGGACGAGTTCTAACCAGGACCTCAGCTGGAAAAACACTATAGCTAGCCATAGAGACCTTGAGCAACGTACAAGCGTTCTACAGGCCTATAGAGTTTGTCGTGACAAGGTCGCGGTTAAGGTTACAGTATACTAATTGCTCATGAATGATTCATAAGATATTTATTTCTCATCACAACGTTATTTTTGTAACTTGCAACGATTATCAATGGAAAGAGAACATGGAACAATGCTAGCTACAATAATAACTCAGAGTTTATATGTCGTGTAATCCAATGAAGTGGTCTGAGGTCAGCTGGAAAAACTGAGTATTTTGTCGGCAAATTTTGTTGACTGCATAGCTTCTAGGTTGTCTTTCTGACCAGTATTCGATGCCTGAAGACTTACTGGAGGGCGACTCGAAGAGATCTTGTTCATAGAGACCTTACAGCAAAAAATATATCCTTGTTACTACTCTACAGTCGCTATATTAGCCTACAAAAACAGCTAGAAAAATAGCCGTAACTTTGTTGTAACTTACTCTCTTGGGAAAAACTCTTCGAGTCACCTGCCCCTTTATTCGTATAATAAGAAACAGCAGAGTATACGGTAAGGAGGGGTTTCCTGGTGCCTGGAATTAACGCAGAGTAACCGATGAGAGCCATTTTACTAGCTGAACTACATTGAACACTCACGCAGATTTGAGCGTGGGTGGAACAGTATACCGTAACCTTAACTACCAGCTAAACAAACGTCATCACAAATGAAGATTCAATTAAATAAGTGTCGTACCTCCTCTGCCCTGACATTAGTGTAGATAGTCATGTGATATTGTATGAGTGATATTGTGTAATGAGTGGATCTGTACTATCTTGACTCTGTACAGGATGGGACCACAGCATTGTACATGGCCAGTAGGAATGGTCACTGTGGAGTTGTTAGAATGTTGTTGGAGGCCAAGGCTGACGTTCACAATAAGAATAATGTGAGTCACGCTGCATGGTGGTCTTTGTGTACTCTGCTGATGCCATGGTTGAGTGTGTGTACTGTCACCTCTGTGTTAGTCTCGTTCCTAGGCCGCTTTTTTCGAAGGGGGAAAAGCCTGGTGTCCATTGCTTGGGTGTTAGTGCGCATGGTAATCGTGCACTAATGTAAAACTTTGGCAAACTAGTCCGTTTACTAGGAATATGTTCCGTAATACGTACTTCCATACTGAAGCTATGGCTTATGCCCTCTATTGCGTTGGCCAAGAAAGCTAGCACACTTAGTCTGAAGTCTGAGGCCAGTAGGCTCTCATCTACCTCTAGTTCTACGATGGTCGTATGGCCGGATTGTCTTCTCAAGCAGCAGTTAGAAGTACCATAGGAAGCATGCACAAAGACTTGCCCTATAGCCTGTCCTTCCAAGCTCAGGCATCCCGACCATACGACCGTCGTGAAGTAGACGAGAGCCTCTCTGGCTTCAGACTAGTGTGCAAGCCTTCTTGATCAACACAATAGAAGCACAGCATGGTAGATAGGGGGAAAAGAAGGGGACTCCCCATATTTTACAGCATAACTAAGCGCATGCGCACTATCAGTAGACACCAGGCCGCATTTTCCTCCCTTCCATTCCAATTGTTTTCCTCCTATGTACAGTGGGGAGAGACCCCTCTTTGGACAGCCAGTTTCCATGGTCACCAGAAATGTATGGAGCTCCTAATCGATGCTGGGGCCAATGTTGATGTACCCAAAGAGGTGAGTGTAAGTAGCTGTACACACATCTCAGAGGCCACTAGCCACAGATCCTCCCTATGTTCTGTTGACCTGGTCCATTATACACCAGACCTAGTCATGTTTGTGTAGAGAGCACTGGTAGTTGGTGTACCGAGGTACGACACACATCTCGTGATCTATTCAAACTACGTTGTTTTATATAATGTGTTCCCAACAATAACTCTTATTCTGTGACTAAGGCTCAAGGGTAGTATAGTTTAGACCTAGATCTAACTGTTTCCGTCGCTGAACCCGTAAACGTCATCCCAATGGAATATTCAATTCAAAAACAATGTCGTACCTCCTCTGCCCTGACATTAGTGTAGATAGTCATGTGATATTGTATGAGTGATATTGTGTAATGAGTGGATCTGTACTATCTTGACTCTGTACAGGATGGATCCACTGCGTTGTCGGTAGCTGCTCAGAATGGTCATGTGAGGGCAGTGGAAATATTAATTGCTGCAAAAGCTAAAATTGACATTCAACAGAAGGTGAGATTTACTATTTGTCTGTTAGTAATTATTTGGATCTGTACACAGAACGGAGCCACGGCATTGTACATGGCCAGTAAGAATGGTCACTGTGGAGTTGTTAGAATGTTGTTGGAGGCCAAGGCTGACGTTAAAATCAAAGCTAATGTGAGTCACGCTGCATGATTGTATATAATTATGATACTGTATATCACCATGGCAACATTAAATCCAGTGGTTTTATGATAAATTCCTTATTTCCCTTCATCACTAACTGCTCACATACCCACTATACAGGACGGACGTACTGCCTATGATGTGGCTAGTGGGAATGGACACACTCAAGTGTGTGAACTACTACACTGACTCTGTACCTTATTAACTGTACTGTTACCATGGCAGCTAGCCTCTGATAGATACGTAGATTGCTTTAATTACACATTTCTTTTCTAATTTTTGTGTCTACTGTTTCTCAACCATTGCCATGCATTTCACCATACAGTTACATTCTCTTTCATCATGTAAAAACTATATTTGAAAATAATACAAAAGTAGATTGTTCAATTAAAAAAGTTGTTGATAGTCACATAATTATATTTTGAGGTAGGTTGCCATCACAATCTGCAATGTCTGTTCTTGCTTTGGCCACGTCACTTGCAGTAGATAAGAAATGACAGCATGATGATCACATGACACAGCTGTAGAGGAAATACAATCAATCAATCAATCGCGAAAATCAAGGAATTTAAAAATATTATTATCACTAATTCATCAACCAGCTCAACTTCTATAGCGCTAGCTACATTAGACAGGTTTCACACACAGGAGACTTAGGAGCACATTAACCTGGCTGTACTATTATAGAGGGTGACCACATTAAACAGGTTTCACACAGTTACAAGTGCCCACAATGCAACAGGTAGCAATACTTTCTGTACACATCAACAAGTGTCCACTAACGCCCACTCACCTGCTGCCATATCGTGTGGTGGCTAAGGAAACAGCCGACCTCTCCAAAGGTCATAGGTCGTTCTCCCCAAGGGTTCTTCCAGCCAGGTAGGTACTTGATGCCCAGACTGTCCAGGTAGCTCTGATTCAACTGTCTGTAGTGGCCAGGGATAAAAGAGGTTCTTTTAAATATGAGTTCCTCACCACATCCTTGTGTATCAATTAGTGTGTATTGTCTCCTCCCCCATCCCTCTGTATTGTACAGCCAGTTATGTCTCCCCTCACACACACTGAACCTATACTCTACACCATGCAGTACATCTCAAGACTACCCTCTCTCAATGACAATTTGGGGTTGGACGTGATAAGCCACTATCTAAAACCTTACTCCATACGATGTATAATTATTAATTTTCTCTCACCTTCCATCGACAGCATCAAAGAGGGTGTAGTTGAAGTTGAGCTCGTCCAGGCTTAAAATCATCCGGTTCCTTCTTTCTGGCCTCCGTACTAGCCCAATCATGAACACCTACCAAATATTGTTTGGAAATTATCAGTGAACTTTTATGATTTCTGTACACATACAACATAACTGTAATAGTAGAGACAGCTTACCGCGTCCAACCCCAAGGTGTTCTTGACAGGGGGTGGTCTGGAGATGTACTGACTGTACAGTATAGGGGGGTGGTCCACTGTGTGGGGGGAGACAATACACACACTAATGCAGTATAGGGGGGTGGTCCACTGTGTGGGGGGAGACAACACACACACTAATGCAGTATAGGGGGGTGCTCCACTGTGTGGGGGGAGACAATACACACACTAATGCAGTATAGGGGGGTGGTCCACTGTGTGGGGGGAGACAACACACACACTAATGCAGTATAGGGGGGTGGTCCACTGTGTGGGGGGAGACAATACACACACTAATGCAGTATAGGGGGGTGGTCCACTGTGTGGGGGGAGACAACACGCACACTAATGCAGTATAGGGGGGTGGTCCACTGTGTGGGGGGAGACAACACGCACACTAATGCAGTATAGGGGGGGTGGTCCACTGTGTGGGGGGAGACTATACACACACTAATGCAGTATAGGGGGGTGGTCTACTGTGTGGGGGGAGACAACACACACACTAATGCAGTATAGGGGGGTGGTCCACTGTGTGGGGGGAGACAACACGCACACTAGTGCAGTATAGGGGGGTGGTCCACTGTGTGGGGGGAGACTATACACACACTAATGCAGTATAGGGGGGTGGTCTACTGTGTGGGGGGAGACAACACACACACTAATGCAGTATAGGGGGGTGGTCTACTGTGTGGGGGGAGACAACACACACACTAATGCAGTATAGGGGGGTGGTCCACTGTGTGGGGGGAGACAACACGCACACTAATGCAGTATAGGGGGGGTGGTCCACTCTGTGGGGGGAGACTATACACACACTAATGCAGTATAGGGGGGTGGTCCACTGTGTGGGGGGAGACAACACACACACTAATGCAGTATAGGGGGGTGGTCCACTGTGTGGGGGGAGACAACACACACACTAATGCAGTATAGGGGGATGGTCCACTGTGTGGGGGGAGACTATACACACACTAATGCAGTATAGGGGGGTGGTCCACTGTGTGGGGGGAGACAACACACACACTAATGCAGTATAGGGGGGTGGTCCACTGTGTGGGGGGAGACAACACACACACTAATGCAGTATAGGGGGGTGGTCCACTGTGTGGGGGGAGACAATACGCACACTAGTGCAGTATAGGTGGGTGGTCCACTGTGTAGGGGGAGACAACACACACACTAATGCAGTATAGGGGGGTGGTCTACTGTGTGGGGGGAGACAACACACGCACACTAATGCAGTATAGGGGGGTGGTCCACCGTGTGGGGGGAGACAACACACACACTAATGCAGTATAGGGGGTGGTCCACTGTGTGGGGGGAGACAACACGCACACTAATGCAGTATAGGGGGGTGGTCCACTGTGTGGGGGGAGACAACACACACACTAGTGCAGTATAGGGGGGTGGTCCACTGTGTGGGGGGAGACAACACACACACTAGTGCAGTATAGGGGGGTGGTCCACTGTGTGGGGGGAGACAATACACACACTAGTGCAGTATAGGGGGGTGGTCCACTGTGTGGGGGGAGACAACACACACACTAATGCAGTATAGGGGGGTGGTCCACTGTGTGGGGGGAGACAATACACACACTAATGCAGTATAGGGGGTGGTCCACTGTGTGGGGGGAGACAACACACACACTAATGCAGTATAGGGGGGTGGTCCACTGTGTGGGGGGAGACAATACACACACTAATGCAGTATAGGGGGTGGTCCACTGTGTGGGGGGAGACAACACACACACTAATGCAGTATAGGGGGGTGGTCCACTGTGTGGGGGGAGACAACACACACACTAATGCAGTATAGGGGGGTGGTCCACTGTGTGGGGGGAGACAACACACACACTAATGCAGTATAGGGGGGTGGTCCACTGTGTGGGGGGAGACAATACACACACTAGTGCAGTATAGGGGGGGTGGTCCACCGTGTGGGGGGAGACAACACACACGTTAATGCAGTATAGGGGGGTGGTCCACCGTGTGGGGGGAGACAACACACACACTAATGCAGTATAGGGGGGTGGTCCACCGTGTGGGGGGAGACAATACACACACTAATGCAGTATAGGGGGGTGGTCCACTGTGTGGGGGGAGACAATACACACACTAATGCAGTATAGGGGGGTGGTCCACCGTGTGGGGGGGAGACAATACACACACTAATGCAGTATAGGGGGGTGGTCCACTGTGTGGGGGGAGACAATACACACACTAATGCAGTATAGGAGGGTGGTCCACTGTGTGGGGGGAGACAATACACACACTAATGGATACACAGTCAAGGATGTTGTGGGAACACTATTAAAAGAGCCCCTCTATTATGACCTGCACTAATTATACCCGCCCACACACATTGTTCACAGCAACAATGGAGCTACATCAGCACACACTGAGATGGCTACTGGCTATACTAACAAAGAGCAGATGACACCGCAGCCTTAAGGGGGAAGGGCTTACCAAGGTTGTCCAACTTAATGTTGAGGAAGTCCTGAGCAGTGTGGTCCAGGCTCTCATAGTCCTCTGGTTTGACCATGAACCCCAACACCTCGGTGTTCAGAATGTGCATAGGCAGATCTACAGTGGAGGGAAGGGGACAATTCAAACTTGTTCTACATGTACATACCTGTACCATAATAAAGTGCACAGGTCAGCAAATAATGTATTCAGTGCAAGCCTCGTACATATAGACAAGTTATCCCCTCCCTATGGACTGTACATGCACTGACTTACCTTTGCTGATCCATCAGAATCCGTAGTGTCCTGTTGTTCACCAGAAAGTTGTCACAGTCTAGCCGCTGGATAAACAACAATTGTATAGGTAATCTGAGCTAGATACTGTGGATACCAAAATTGCAATAACTAAAACTGTATCTACTACTGTCTTGGGCAGACCAACAGTGGTTGAAATAAAGAGGTGGTCTGCTGACACAGGTCCAAACACATGCTATGGAGACTTTGGGCCTCATTAACCTGGCTGTATTATAGAGGGTGACCTGCTTACAGGGTGACCACTATAGACAGGTTTCACTGTATCATAATGGCACAGTGCATCCAGCTTAGAGAGTAGATTACCACAAATTTGTGAGTAGCTGTACTTAAATGTAAATCTCGGAACCTTTCTAAGAAATTGTGCTGATACTAATGTGTAGGTGAATGACCAAGCTACAACATACTCAAAAATGTTTCCATGGAAACATAAGGTGGTGGGTTTGTGGTGATTAATAGAACAACAACAAATTGTTATAGTGGTTGATAAAGCGGCATTGGTTTGTGGTTTGCAGCTGCTGATGTCATCAAAACAGTAGAAAATAGTAATTATGTAGCTTTTCAGTGTTATCTCAACAATGGGATATAGGATGTTCTTGGTATCAAAATGTAGCCCATTTATCTGTTAACTTACTACAGAAATTTGAAAGCTAAGCTATTAATTTGTCAGAAGTTATTACTCTATTAATGCAAATAGAAAAAGATCTCCAAGGTTACCATAGATACACAGCCAAACTGACTTCCCTCACTATTCAGTAGAGGGAGCATTGGACTCAAACAAAGATCTACAAACAGACAGCTAGCTTCAACATGTATTAACACACAAGCACCCTCTGTAAAGGAATACTCCATCTCTCACCATAATGAAGAGGTGTCTGATTGTCTGTGTCCTCAATATTAACATCTGCTCCCCTCATCACAAGTAGTTTCACCATGTTCAGGTTGCCACAGTCACAGGCCCAGTGAAGAAGACCCATCCCCTGTATCATGAAATGCATCTCTATAATTATACATGTGCAAGTATGTGTACAGCATTCTACAATTAGCATTAGTCTCAAACATTCAACACGCTCAGTTAGTTCAAATTATACAGCAATTTTCTTATAATTGGAGAGTCTTTTCAGAATGTGTATATCAACTATATAACTATTTTGGCACATAATTACAGGAATGAACTATATTATAACATTATTAACCTGTCTACTCACCTCTTGGTCAGTTTGATTGACATTGGTGTCAGAGAGTAGAGATCGTAATTTCTTTTCATTCCCCTCCTTACACCAGTCGAACATTGTCTTCTTGTCGTCAGTTAGTGCCTCCTCTGTGTCTCATCCAGCCAGAGTGCTTTCCTGCATGACCACAGTCCCCACAATGGCAGCCATTCCAGCACGCCCCTCGTTACCAGGCACCTCAACACCGTACACCACCACATCCGTCAACTTCAACACAGTAGCAATACGAGTCTCAACCTCTGCCGTGGATACGTTCTCCCCCTTCCAACGAAACGTGTCCCCAGATCGATCACAGAAATACACCCAACCTTCCTCGTCAATGCGCATTATGTCTCCAGTTCTGAAAAAAGCATCTCCTGCTTTGAAACAATTCCTAAGAATTTTCTTTGCCGAGTTTTCTTTGTTTCGATATCCGTAGAAGGGAGAGACTTAAGTAATCTCACAAACAGTTTCACCAGGTTCGCTCACACCACACTCGACACAGAAACCATTCTCATCTTTTAGGTAATCGCCAGTCTCCGGATGAAGCTTCAATATAGTGACGTTTTGAAGGGATGGTACAAACAGTGGGAGAGCTCCAACAGATCCTGGCTTGACAATCCTGGCTTGTTGTCAATGTTGATGATACCAAAGTTGCCCTCAGTGGAGCCATAAAACTCGATAATGTGATCCACTTCAAATCGTTTCTGGAACTCCAGCCACAGCTCTTTTCTGAGTCCTGCAGTGATGATTAGACGTACTTTGTGTGTCAGTGGATTGAGGGGGTTGGGCCAACACGTAGCGATTCAACTCCCCAATCGTGCACACCATCTGCACAGTGGGGGAGTAAGTGGATATAAATGAAGTGATGTCACCCGTACACAGTGATACATAGCTCAAGTTGTGTAGTGAAAGCAAAGGCAAGAATAGCTGAAAGCATAACAACACGTACTGTCTATCTAAGACATTAATGTAAGTGGGTCAGCCCCAGTCAATTAGCCAACTCACAGTGCAGTTGTACTTTGCACTATCAGTCCAACAGTGTTTGGCAGAGAACTTTTTCCTAATGACGAGAGTGGCTCCTGTGTAGATCATAGGCCCTCCACTGTGTGCGAGGCCGTGGGAATGGTAGAGGGGCAGGACAGAGTACACACAGTCACTGTCAGTCACTCCTCCGGCAATCACAAAGAAAGTAGGAGAACGAAACAATCTGTGAGAGAGAGGGACGGGATTAGTACACTCTGATACTCAAGGTGTGTGTGTGTGTGAGGTATCTAGTGGTGGGGTAGCTGAGATAATAAGGTGCAATTCTGTACACAATAATAACAGACTGAAATGATAAAATCCACAGATATATGCAGCTAGCTAGCTAGATGGTCGTTGAAAGGTACATGACTTAGAAGATCTGACACCTCTCAGATGCAGACACATGAGAGTAGTGACAATGATATCTTAGCCAGCTGATGGAGGTATCTATTGTAGGGTGGGAGGGTACTCACACTCACCATGAATTGTGTTGCCTATACAGTAGGTCTTTAGATTCTCCATTCGCCATGGTCCAAGACACATCATGCAAGTTCTTGAATTTATTTATGTGGTAAAGATCATTAAGCCTCTGAAATACACCGCGGTTACAGAATACCAATTATTTGGGCATGCGCAGTAGGAGTTTGTGTCATTGACCAACAAGATCTCCCCTTTTTCTGCAAAAGTCCAAAATGGCTACAAGAAGTGACCTTGATGCTCTGGTGGTCCAGGTGGAAGGATTGGGTCTAGAGGAGAACAAAGCTGGTCATGGGGCTTATGGCTGTGTCTTTAGAGTGACGGTGAATGGAAGAGACTGCATTGCTAAGAAGGTACACCACATATTGCTCCAAGAGCAATCCCTTGGACAGAGGGAGAGGATTTTAACAAATTTCCGTCATGAGTGTCATATTCTGAGCGGTCTGGATCACCCTAACATTGTCGGTTTCGTTGGAGTCCATTACGGCCGCGATAAGAACGACATCAGTCTAATAATGGAGAGGCTTCATTCCGACTTGGCCAAATTCCTTGAAACCCATCGAGACACGAATATCGCCACTAGAATCCATATCCTGTATGATGTATCCAAGGGCCTACACTATCTCCACTCTCTGACCCCTCCCCTCATCCATCGTGACCTCACTGCTCCCAACATCCTGCTCACTGAGGACCTCACTGCCAAGATCGGAGACCTGGGTGTCTCCAGGTATGTTTTGTTTTTTTGCAACAAAGGAAAATGTTTTTTTTTTTATGAGTTAGAGACAAAAAGGAGATTTACTTAATGTGGGAAAACAAAGGCAGACATGTAAAACCTAATGTTAATTTGCAGGTATGTTGATCTGGAGAGATTGACTCATGTTCTGACAAACGTCCCGGGAAATCCAACCTACATGCCTCCCGAGTGTCATGTGGAGCCGCCCACCTACACTACCAAGCTGGACATCTTCTCATTCGGTCATCTCATCATTCACACTGTTATCGGTGATTTCCCTAAAGTCAAAAACGTACCTCAAAGTATTCGCAACTATTTCCACTCTATCAGAGGAAAGGAGGAGCTCATGCGTCGAAGCACTGCTGTCCATGGTGACAAAATGGGGGAGAAACACGCTCTTTATCCTCTTGTTGTTAGCTGCCTCCATGACCGACCTCAACAGAGACCATCAGTTGACGAAGTGATTGTCTCACTCAGAAAGCTGTGTCTACAGCACCCCAGGATGGTACGTGAGTGAGTGGGTGGAGGTATCAAATGTGCATTGTCAGCTTATATAGTGTTAGTGTCGACTGTATGCTGGTACTTCTGTGTGGGTGGCTATAGAATCTTGAACAGTATATAACATGTACATACAATTTGTGTCATTCCATCTTTTGGGTGTGTTTACTGATAGCGTATTTTCTCCCAGGCATTTCTAGATGCTTGTGAGAGGGGTGATGTGGGTGTGGTTCTGGAGCTACTGGAGTGTGGGGCTGATCCCAACCAGGCAGACAAGGTGAGGGGAATACTGTCTACAGTGCCAATATGTCCGTTGGTTGATGATCTTGTCTCTACAGGATGGTTGGACTGCTCTTTACTGGGCCAGTAGGAATGGACATGATGAGATAGTGAGGGTCCTCTTAGCAGCCAAGGCTACAGTCAACACTCAGATCAAGGTTTGTTTTGTTGTACAAATACATTTCCCACAACATGCTGTTTACATTGTTTTCCTCCTATGTACAGGAGGGAGAGACCCCTCTTTGGACAGCCAGTTTCTATGGTCACCAGAAATGTATGGAGCTCCTAATCGATGCTGGGGCCAATGTTGATGTACCCAAAGAGGTGAGTGTAAGTAGCTGTACACACATAGCCTCGATTCCAGGCCAATTAAAGTATGGCCTGGTACTTATTGCATGGTGATAGTGAGCATGTGATAGTTTATTCTCCAGAATCTGGGGAATCCCCTCTTTTCTTTCTCTCAACTATTTTCTATCTTATGTACATCAGCTTAGCTCTCTATTGCGTTGTTCCAGAAGGCTTTCAAACTAGTTGGAAGCCAAAATAGGCTCTCATCCACCTCTATGACGGCTGTGTGGTCAGAATGTCTTAGCTTAGATCTGTACAGGCTATGGGAAGTGTATGGTGCCTCTTGACTGCTTCTTGCAAAGACAACCTGGCTATAGGACCATCGTAGACGTAGATGAAAGCCTCCAAACTAGTGTTCAAGCCTTCTAAGCAATAGATGCAGCTTCACGGAGCTCAGTATGGAGATAAAATATTACGGAACATATTCTTAGTAAAGGGACTAAATTACGGGTACTAATGTTTTACGTTCGTAGTACGATTACCCTTATTCTGAAGGTACCAGGCCGTATTTTAATGCGGCCTGGAATCTAGGCTACTATACACACATCTCAGAGGTCACTAGCCACAGAGCCTCCCCATGTTCTGTTGACCTGGTCTATTAGACACCAGAGCTAGTCATATTTGTGTAGAGAGCACTGGTAGTTGGTGTACCGAGGTACGACACGCATCTCGTGATCTCTCTTTTCATTGCATTCCAATGTAATGCACAATAACTTTGACTAAGGCTCAAGGGTAGTATAGTTTAGACCTAGAGGTAACAGTTTCCGTCGCTGAACCCGTAAATGTCATCACAATGGAATATTCAATTAAAAAACAATGTCGTACCTCCTCTGCCCTGACATCAGAGGAGGTACGACTAGCGTGCCTCGATTAGGCTAATTGCCTCTGCAATACCACTGAGCGTGGGTGTAACCACGCCTCGATTATCCGCCCACGCTCAACGGTATTGCAGAGGCAATTAGCCTAATCGAGGCACGCGTGTCTCGGTTACACCCACGCTCAGTGGTATTGCAGAGGCAATTAGCCTAATCGAGGCACGCGTGTCGTACCTCCTCTGCGCTGACATTAGTGTAGATAGTCATGTGATATTGTATGAGTGATATTGTGTAATGAGTGGATCTGTACTATCTTGACTCTGTACAGGGTGGAGCCACAGCATTGTGGGTAGCTGCTCAGAATGGTCATGTGAGGGCAGTGGAATTGTTGATTGCTGCCAAAGCTAGAGTTGACATTCAAAATAAGGTGAGATTTACTAGAGTAGTGGATTGAGTAGTGGATTAGCTGGTCCAGTTGCCGGTTAGTGTAAAGCTGGAATGCGGAATAGAACGGAAGATGGAATGACTAAAAAGAGAGCTGCTGATGGTGCTCTGTATTTTTTTAGTGTAGTATGGACTTAAATACTTGTAAAAAGTGCTACAGAAGCCTTTTATAGAGACAAAGCTAATTTTAGAAGACTATTACTAGTAAAAAGTAGACTGAGTATAACTAGTGTTCAAGCTGGCGCTGTGCTAATGCCTCTCGCCATGTTTTTGCTTTCGCTGAAAAGTATTAGAGTGTTATATTAGTTTCTATAATGAATATTAAAGTTAGCTTATCTATATAAAGTCACTGAGAAGAAAAGACTTATTTACATGCATCTATTGCTGTATTATGTGGCTTACCAGGACCTCAAGAAAGAAGAAAATTGATTCTTCCAGGATCTGTGTAGTTCAGTGTATATAATATCTAAGAAGAAAAGACCTGTGTACATGCATATTGTTATCTATATTGTTATATGGTAGTGTTTTGTGGCTTACCAGGCCTTCAAGACAAAGATGATTCTGCCAGGAGGATCTGGATCTGGATCTGGATCTTGGATATTATTTCTCACACATGGGGAATGAGCGCGCATGCGCATTACATTCACAGGAATAATTAAAGGGTGTGTCCAAAGAGATCAATTTTCACAAATGGCTACTGCTAGCTAGCTGTTTTAACAGATATTTTCTGAGTATTGTAGCTAACAAAAAGCTAGCGCTTTAGTGCAAGGCCAACTCATATGTTGAATAGAAAGTTTGTGCGGACAGATGATGCTATGAAAGATTCTGAAGAGACTGCAACAGCCTTCAATGTGAGTCAAACTAGCCATAACTCGAGAAAGAAGCTTTAGTTTGCTAATCCACGAATCAAAATCCAAGAGAACGTGGCTAGAAGCCTATAGAAGCTGTTAGCTTTCGTCGCATTGCAACCGTTGAGCAGTTACAGCTGGAACAGACACACACACAGATACACACACACACACACACACACAGTCAGCTTTACCGTATCCCTCGCCTCGAGGCATAATTATAGTAGCAACATTGAACATTACAAATACACATAATTATACGTGTCTATAGACTTAGCGAAGTAATTATGTTGTGCCCAAAGTAAGGTGAAGTGTGAAGTCTATAGCTATACAGGACACTCCAAAGCTATACCTTTCTTCAATCTGCATGCCTGTAAAGTTTTGGCCCTTGGTGAAACTTTAAACGATTTGTGCGTGTTGAAGAGACACACTGACCAAGCCTTTTGCCATTGATTTCCACACACAATGGGTTGTAGAGTCAGCAAATTCCACATTTATACTCTGAACAATGAAACTCTGTTATCTCAATATCTACCACTGTGCAACAGTGTGTGTAAGTTGTTGATCCTCTTTCCAATAACAGGTGTCATGTGATGATTACAGCCAGCTACATGTTCCGTTCCATATCTGCATTCCAGCTTTTACACTAACCCTCCAGTTGCTGTTATACATAATTATAATTATGGTTTATGGTCTATATAACACAGGACAACCAGACAGCTCTATATGCATGTAGCCAGTAACAACAGCATCGTGATCTCTTTTTTAATTGCATTCCAATCTTTTTTACATTGGTTTTCAATGTAGTGTGTTCCCAACAATAACTCTGACTAAGGCTCAAGGGTAGTATAGTTTAGACCTAGATCTAACTGTTTCTGTCGCTGAACCCCAGTGAACCCTATTCAATTAGTACAGGCTATGGGAAGTGTATGGTGCCTCTAGACTGCTTCTTGCGAAGACAACCTGGCTATAGGACCATCGTAGACGTAGATGAGAGCCTCCAAACTAGTGTTCAAGCCTTCTAAGCAATAGATACAGCTTCACGGAACTCAGTATGGAGATAAAATATTACGGAACATATTCTTAGGGACTAAATTACGGGTACTAAGGTTTTACGTTTGTAGTACGATTACCCATATTCTGAAAGTACCAGGCAGTATTTTAATGCGGCCTGGAATCGAGGCTACTATACACACATCTCAGAGGCCACTAGCCACAAAGCCTCCTCATGTTCTGTTGACCTGGTCCATTAGACACCAGAGCTAGTCATGTTTGTGTAGAGAGCGCTGGTAGTTGGTGTACCGAGGTACAACACGCATATCGTGATCTATCCAATCTTTTTTACATTGGTTTTCAATGCAATGTGTTCCCCACAATAACTCTGTTATTTTGTGACTAACGCTCTAGGGTAGTATAGTTTAGACCTAGATCTAACTGTTTCCGTTGCTGAACCCCAGTGAACCCTATTCAGTTAGGAGATATGCTTGCTACAAATGTTGAGAGCACTGCACCTTTCATATACATCTGGACGAGTTCTAACCAGGACCTCAGCTGGAGAAACACTATAGCTAGCCATAGAGACCTTGAGCAATGTACAGAGCCAGCTAAATTGTCAGTTACAAGTGTTGTACAAGCCTAGAGTTTGTCGTAGCAAGGTCACGATAAACTGCCAGCTAAGCAAACGTCATCAATTAAAAAAGTGTCCTCTGCCCTGACATTAGTGTAGATAGTCATGTGATATTGTGTGATATTGTATGAGTGATATTGTGTAATGAGTGGATCTGTACTATCTTGACTCTGTACAGGATGGGACCACAGCATTGTGGGTAGCTGCTCAGAATGGTCATGTGAGGGCAGTGGAATTGTTGATTGCTGCCAAAGCTAGAGTTGACATTCAAAGGAAGGTGAGATTTACTATAGTGGATTGAGTAGTGGATTAGCTGGTCCAGTTGCCGGTTAGTGTAAAAGCTGGAATGCGGAATAGAACGAAAGATGGAATGACTAAAAAGAGAGCTGCTGATGGTGTTCTTAGTCTTAAATACTTGTGCTACAGAATTTTAGAAGACTATTACTATAGGAGTAAAAAATTAGACTGAGTATAATTATAGTAGCAACAGTGAACATTACAAATACACATAATTATACGTGTCTATAGACTTAGCGAAGTAATTATGTTGTGCCCAAAGTAAGGTGGAGTGTGAAGTCTATAGCTATACAGGACACTCCAAAGCTATACATTTCTTCTATCTGCATGCCTGTAAAGTTTTGGCCCTTGGTGAAACTTTAAACGATTTGTGAGTGTTGAAGAGACACACTGACCAAGCATTTTGCCATTGATTTCCACACACATTGGGTTGTGGAGTCAGCAAATTCCACATTTATACTCTCAACAATGAAACTGTTATCTCAATATCTACCACTGTGCAACAGTGTGTGTAAGTTGTTGATCCTCTTTCCAATAACAGGTGTCATGTGATGATTACAGCCAGCTACATGTTTCGTTCCATATCTGCATTCCAGCTTTTACACTAACCCTCCAGTTGCTGTTATACATAATTATAATTATGGTTTATGGGTCTATATAACACAGGACAACCAGACAGCTCTGTATGCATGTAGCCAGTAACAACAGCATCGTCATCTCTCTTTTAATTGCATTCCAATTTTTTTTACATTGGTTCAGTGTAGTGTGTTCCCTACAATAACTCTGTTATTCTGTGACTAAGGCTCAAGGGTAGTATAGTTTAGACCTAGATCTAACTGTTTCCGTCGCTGAACCCCAGTGAACCCTATTCAGTTAGGAGATATGCTTGCTACAAATGTTGAGAGCACTGCACCTTTCATATACATCTGGACGAGTTCTAACCAGGACCTCAGCTGGAGAAACACTGTAGCTAGCCATAGAGACCTTGAGCAACGTACAGAGCTAGCTAAACAGCTAGTTACAAGCGTTCTACAGGCCTATAGAGTTTGTCGTAACAAGGTCGCGGTTAAGGTTACAGTATACTAATTGCTCATGAATGATTCATAAGATATTTATTTCTCATCACAACGTTATTTTTGTAATTTGCAACGATTATCAATGGAAAGAGAACATGGAACAATGCTAGCTACAATAATAACTCAGAGTTTATATGTCTTGTAATCCAATGAAGTGGTCTGAGGTCAGCTGGAAAAACTGAGTATTTTGTCGTCAAATTTTGTTGACTGCATAGCTTCTAGGTTGTCTTTCTGACCAGTATTCGATGCCTAAAGACTTACTGGAGGGAGACTCGAAGAGATCTTGTTCATAGAGACCTTACAGCAAAAAATATATCCTTGTTACTACTCTACAGTCGCTATATTAGCCTACAAAAACAGCTAGAAAAATAGCCGTAACTTTGTTGTATCTTACTCTCTTGGGAAAAACTCTTCCAGTCACCCTGCCCCTTTATTCGTATAATAAGAAACAGCAGAGTATACTGTAAGGAGGGGTTTCCTGGTGCCTGGAATTAACGCAGAGTAACCATTGCCAGATGAGAGCCATTTTACTAGCTGAACTACATTGAACACCCACGCAGATTTGAGCGTGGGTGGAACAGTATACCGTAACCTTAACTACCAGCTAAACAAACGTCATCACAAATGAAGAGTCAATTAAATAAGTGTCGTACCTCCTCTGCCCTGACATTAGTGTAGATATAGTCATGTGATATTGTATGACTGATAATATTATTTGTGTAATGAGTGGATCTGTACTATCTTGACTCTGTACAGGATGGAGTCACAGCATTGCACAAGGCCAGTCAGAAGGGTCACTGTGGAGTTGTTAGAATGTTGTTGGAGGCCAAGGCTGACGTTCACAACAAGAGTAATGTGAGTCACGCTGCATGGTGGTCTTTGTGTACTCTGCTGATTCCATAGTTGAGTGTGTGTACTGTCACCTCCGTGTTAGTCTCGTTCCTAGGCCGCTTTTTTCGAAGGGGGAAAAGGCCTGGTGTCCATTGCTTGGGTGTTAGTGCGCATGGTAATCGTGCACTAATGTAAAACTTTTGCAAACTAGTCCGTTTACTAGGAATATGTTCCGTAATACGTACTTCCATACTGAAGCTATGGCTTATGCCCTCTATTGCGTTGTCCAAGAAAGCTGGTACACTTAGTCTGAGGCCAGTAGTCTCTAGTTCTACGATGGTCGTATAGTTGTCTTCTCAAGCAGCAGTTAGAAGTACCATAGGAAGCATGCACAAAGACTTGCTATAGCCAGTCCTTCCAAGCTCAGACATTCCGACCATACGACTGTCGTGAAGTAGACGAGAGGCTCTTCTGGCTTCAGACTAGTGTGCAAGCCTTCTTGATCAACACAATAGAAGCACAGCACGGTAGATAGGGGGAAAAGAAGGGGATTACCCATATTTTACAGCAAAACTAAGTGCATGCGCACTATCAGTAGACACCAGGCCGCATTTTCCTCCCTTCCATTCCATACAAAAGAATCGGCCTGGGAACGAGGCTACCTCTGTGTATGAGTGGACTGAGTAGTGGAGAGTGTACAATTAGCTGGTCCAGTTGCTGTGATATATAATTATATGGTTTATGGTCTATAACAGAACAACCAGACAGCTCTGTTTGTAGCCTGTCACCAGGGACAAGATGAGATAGTGAGTGTTCTCTTAGCAGCAAAGGCTACAGTCAACACTCAGGAGAAGGTTGGTTTTGTTGTACAAACACCATTTCCCACAACATGCTGTTTACATTTTTTTCCTCCTATGTACAGTCGGGAGCGACCCCTCTTTGGACAGCCAGTTTCAGTGGTCACCAGAAATGTACGGAGCTCCTAATCGATGCTGGGGCCAATGTTGATGTACCCAAAGAGGTGAGTGTAAGTAGCTGTACACACATCTCAGAGGCCACTAGCTCCCCATGTTCTGTTGACCTGGCCCATTATAGACACCAGAGCTAGTCATGTTTGTGTAGAGAGCACTGGTAGTTGGTGTATCGAGGTACAACACGCATCTCGTGATCTCTCTTTTAATTGCATTCCAAATATTTTTCACAGTAACTTTGATAAAGAATCAAGGGTAGTATAGTTTAGACCTAGATCTAACTGTTTCCGTGATCACTGAACCCCAGCTTCCATTAAAGATAAGGCCTGCTGCTGACTGCTTGCGCATGGATATTTTTCCTGTAAAATTCCTATTTTTATCAGTGAAAATATCCTGACAAAGAATACAAATTCTTATTGAAACTCATACACAGAGCTATATATAGCTAGCTAGCTAGAGACAGAGCTATAGGCTTGTTGTACAGCTATTTTCTTTCAGTAGCAGTAGTATAGTAGACTTTCATCGAAGTTAGTATTAGATGGGCATGGCCTGTCCATATAGGCTATTGTCAGCCCTCACTCTCAGTTCAGACGATTGTCATCCACACTGTTGCAGGCTGTGAGTCTTTTGTTAACATAGCAAGCTAAGGGTAGCTATCAGAATGCTATCAGATGGGCTAGAAACTTTCAATCGAAATTTCTATACCGGATAGCACAAAATTTTCGTGGGTTAGCAATCCTACAAAAATTTATGTCCACAAAAATTGTTCTTTAATTATCTGCAAGCTATAACGTTGCAAAGATTAAAAGGCGTTGAGAAGGGGGGACAGCATTGCACATTGCCAGCTATTATTACTAGCTGTTTGTTTGTTTAAAAATATTTGGATGTTTACAGGATGGTTGGACGGCATTGCACATAGCCAGTCAGAATGATCACTGTGGAGTTGTTAGAATGTTGTTGGAGGCCAAGGCTGACGTCCACATCAAGACTAATGTGAGTTAGTAATCACTATACGTATTACTAGAATATTTTGCTGGTGAAAAACCTTTGCGAATTAACCAAGTCAGCAGAAAAATTGACCCTTTGCAATCACTATTGCGTTCTGGCGAGGATCGTGTGTATTTACTTAGGTTTTGCGATTTTATTGTTGCGAATTGATCAGCCCTCGCAAAGTTGGCGTATGTTTGATGCATTCTAGTATATAGTACAGTAGTTAGGTATACCTTAATGTTACTACCGTATAGCGGGTAATTTTCGTGGGGCAAAAAATTCGTTATTTTCGAGGGCAAGCTAGCTGACCTCCACGAAATTTTAACGTAGGCGTGGCTTACCGGAACGTATGAATGCAGTGCAGGCAATGAGACTAAACAAATTATTTACCCCACAAAAATTACCCGCTATATGGTACATGTATGTATTATAAACGAGTACTAATTTTAGCAAATTTGTTATTAACGCTAAATTAAGACCTCGCTAATAATTATTATTATAACACATTATGAATTTCAAAAAAGTTCTCTTGAGAGTAAGCTATAGCAAGCTAGCCCCTGTATCTGACTCAAAACTTTCCTTTCAAGCTTAAAACTGGCTGTCCTTAATCAGTGGACTGGCCGACTGGACTGGACTGGACTTTGACCTGCTGTTGCAACACCAATTACATTTCTTTTCTCCAAGACCACAATGACAAATGATCTGACCATTTTGACAAATAATTATTGTGCTAATGAATTTTCTGCCAAAATTAGTACTCTTAAAAATCTGATACGCTAAAATTACTACTGTCTATTTATTAGTAACCTTAATTAAGGTAACAATTATTCACCACCATGGCAACAGTGTTCTACTGGTTATGTATTGCTGTCCACTGTTAAAATTCCTTATTTCCCTTCATCACTAACTGCTCACATACCCACTATACAGGACGGACGTACTGCCTATGATGTGGCTAGTCATTATGGACACACTCAAGTGTGTGAACTACTACACTGACTCAGTACCTTATTAACTGTACTGTTACCATGGCAGCTAGCCTCTGATAGATACGTAGATTGCTTTACACTACATCATTTTGTCTTTTTTGTCTACAGTTTCACCATATTTTATTACAGTTACATTTGAATTTTCTTTGATCATGTAAAACTTGAAATTTGGTCAATAATGGGAGCGATGTGCAAAATTAATAGATTGTGTTCGATTAAAAAGTTTGTCTGCTAGCTATAGCTATAAGTGTTTGATTCTCAATCACATCTTGAGGTAGCTATAGGAATCTGCAATGTCTCCACTTGTAGTAGATAAGAGATGACAGCATGATGATCACATGACACAGCTGTAGAGGAAATATACAATAATCAAAAAGAGAAAATAATTATTACCACGAATAATTTAAATCTAATTCATCAACCAGCTCAACTTCTATAGCTATAGGGTATGTTTCTTCGATCACTATCATTAATGCAAATACAAGATCTCACAGGTTACCATAGATACACAGCCAAACTGACTTCCCTCACTATTCCGTAGAGGGGACTCAAACAAAGATCTACAAACAGACAGCTAGCTTCAACATGTATTAACACACAAGCACCCTCTGTAAAGAAATACTCCATCTCTCACCATAATGAAGAGGTGTCTGATTGTCTGTGTCCTCAATATTAACATCTGCTCCCCTCTTCACAAGTAGTTTCACCATGTTCAGGTTGCCACGGTCACAGGCCCAGTGAAGGGAGACAACACGCACACTAGTGCAGTATAGGGGGGGTGGTCCACTGTGTGGGGGGAGACAACACGCACACTAGTGCAGTATAGGGGGGTGGTCCACTGTGTGGGGGGAGACAACACGCACACTAGGTCCACTGTGTGGGGGGAGACAACACGCACACTAGTGCAGTATAGGGGGGTGGTCCACTGTGTGGGGGGAGACAAAACGCACACTAGTGCAGTATAGGGGGGTGGTCAACTGTGTGGGGGGAGACAACACGCACACTAGTGCAGTATAGGGGGGTGGTCCACTGTGTGGGGGAGACAACACGCACACTAGTGCAGTATAGGGGGGGTGGTCCACTGTGTGGGGGGAGACAACACGCACACTAGTGCAGTATAGGGGGGTGGTCCACTGTGTGGGGGGAGACAACACGCACACTAGTGCAGTATAGGGGGGGTGGTCCAATGTGTGGGGGGAGACAATACGCACACTAATGCAGTATAGGGGGGTGGTCCACTGTGTGGGGGGAGACAACACGCACACTAATGCAGTACAGGGGGGGGTGGTCCACTGTGTGGGGGGAGACAACACGCACACTAGTGCAGTATAGGGGGAGTGGTCCACTGTGTGGGGGGAGACAACACGCACACTAGTGCAGTATAGGGGGGTGGTCCACTGTGTGGGGGAGACAACACGCACACTAGTGCAGTATAGGGGGGTGGTCCACTGTGTGGGGGGAGACAACACGCACACTAGTGCAGTATAGGGGGGTGGTCCACTGTGTGGGGGAGACAACACGCACACTAATGCTGTATAGGGGGGTGGTCCACTGTGTGGGGGGAGACAACACGCACACTAGTGCAGTATAGGGGGGTGGTCCACTGTGTGGGGGGAGACAACACGCACACTAGTGCAGTATAGGGGGGGGTGGTCCACTGTGTGGGGGGAGACAACACGCACACTAGTGCAGTATAGGGGGGTGGTCCACTGTGTGGGGGGAGACAATACGCACACTAGTGCAGTATAGGGGGGTGGTCCACTGTGTGGGGGGAGACAACACGCACACTAGTGCAGTATAGGGGGGTGGTCCACTGTGTGGGGGGAGACAACACGCACACTAGTGCAGTATAGGGGGGGTGGTCCACTGTGTGGGGGAGACAACATGCACACTAGTGCTGTATAGGGGGGTGGTCCACTGTGTGGGGGGAGACAACACGCACACTAGTGCAGTATAGGGGGGTGGTCCACTGTGTGGGGGGAGACAACACGCACACTAGTGCAGTATAGGGGGGTGGTCCACTGTGTGGGGGGAGACAACACGCACACTAGTGCAGTATAGGGGGGTGGTCCACTGTGTGGGGGAGACAACACGCACACTAGTGCAGTATAGGGGGGGGTGGTCCACTGTGTGGGGGGAGACAACACGCACACTAGTGCAGTATAGGGGGGTGGTCCACTGTGTGGGGGGAGACAACACGCACACTAGTGCAGTATAGGGGGGTGGTCCACTGTGTGGGGGGAGACAACCCGCACACTAGTGCAGTATAGGGGGGTGGTCCACTGTGTGGGGGGAGACAACACGCACACTAGTGCAGTATAGGGGGGTGGTCCACTGTGTGGGGGGAGACAACCCGCACACTAGGTCCACTGTGTGGGGGGAGACAACACGCACACTAGTGCAGTATAGGGGGGTGGTCCACTGTGTGGGGGGAGACAACACGCACACTAGTGCAGTATAGGGGGGTGGTCCAGTGTGTGGGGGGAGACAAAACGCACACTAGTGCAGTATAGGGGGGTGGTCCAGTGTGTGGGGGGAGACAACACGCACACTAGTGCAGTATAGGGGGGTGGTCCACTGTGTGGGGGGAAACAACATGCACACTAAGTCCACTGTGTGGGGGGAGACAACACGCACACTAGTGCAGTATAGGGGGGGTGGTCCACTGTGTGGGGGGAGACAATACGCACACTAATGCAGTACAGGGGGTGGTCCACTGTGTGGGGGGAGACAACACGCACACTAATGCAGTACAAGGGGGTGGTCCACTGTGTGGGGGGAGACAACACGCACACTAATGCAGTACAGGGGGTGGTCCACTGTGTTGGGGGAGACAACACGCACACTAGTGCAGTATAGGGGGAGTGGTCCACTGTGTGGGGGGAGACAACACGCACACTAGTGCAGTATAGGGAGGTGGTCCTCTGTGTGGGGGGAGACAACACGCACACTAATGCAGTATAGGGGGGTGGTCCACTGTGTGGGGGGAGACAACACGCACACTAATGCAGTATAGGGGGGTGGTCCACTGTGTGGGGGGAGACAACACACACACTAATGCAGTACAGGGAGGTGGTCCACTGTGTGAGGGGAGACAACACACACACTAATGCAGTACAGGGGGGTGGTCCACTGTGTGGGGGGAGACAACACACACACTAATGCAGTACAGGGGGGTGGTCCACTGTGTGGGGGGAGACAACACACACACTAATGCAGTACAGGGGGGTGGTCCACTGTGTGGGGGGAGACAACACACACACTAATGCAGTATAGGGGGGTGGTCCACTGTGTGGGGGGAGACAACACACACACTAATGCAGTACAGGGGGGTGGTCCACTGTGTGGGAGGAGACAACACACACACTAATGCAGTACAGGGGGGTGGTCCACTGTGTGGGAGGAGACAACACACACACTAATGCAGTACAGGGGGGTGGTCCACTGTGTGGGAGGAGACAACACACACACTAATGCAGTACAGGGGGGTGGTCCACTGTGTGGGGGGAGACAACACACACACTAATGCAGTATAGGGGGGGTGGTCCACTGTGTGGGAGGAGACAACACACACACTAATGCAGTATAGGGGGGTGGTCCACTGTGTGGGAGGAGACAACACACACACTAATGCAGTATAGGGGGGTGGTCCACTGTGTGGGAGGAGACAACACACACACTAATGCAGTATAGGGGGGTGGTCCACTGTGTGGGAGGAGACAATACACACACTAATGGATACACAGTCAAGGATGTTGTGGGAACACTATTAAAAGAGCCCCTCTATTATGACCTGCACTAATTATACCCGCCCACACACATTGTTCACAGCAACAATGGAGCTACATCAGCACACACTGAGATGGCTACTGGCTATACTAACAAAGAGCAGATGACACCGCAGCCTTAAGGGGGAGAGGCTTACCAAGGTTCTCCAGCTTAAAGTGGAGGAAGTCCTGAGCAGCGTGGTCCAGGCTCTCATAGTCCTCTGGTTTGACCATGAACCCCAACACCTCGGTGTTCAGAATGTGCATAGGCAGATCTACAGTGGAGGGAAGGGGACAATTCAAACTTGTTCTATGTACATACATGTACCATAATAAAGTGCACAGGTCAGCAAATAATGTATTCAGTGCAAGCCTCGTACATATAGACAAGTTATCCCCTCCCTATGGACTGTACACGCACTGACTTACCTTTGCTGATCCATCAGAATCCGTAGTGTCCTGTTGTTCACCAGAAAGTTGTCACAGTCTAGCCGCTGGATAAACAACAATTGTATAGTTAATCTGAGCTAGATACTGTGGATACCAAAATTGCAATAACTAAAACTGTATCTACTACTGTCTTGGGCATACTAACAGTGGTTGAAATAAAGAGGTGGCCTGTTAACACAGGTCCAAACACATGCTATGGAGACCCTGGGGCCCATTAACCTGGCTGTATTATAGAGGGTGACCTGCTTACAGGGTGACCACTATAGACAGGTTTCACTGTATCATAATGGCACAGTGCATCCAGCTTAGAGAGTAGATTACCACAAATTTGTGAGTAGCTGTACTTAAATGTAAATCTCGGAACCTTTCTAAGAAATTGTGCTGATACCAATGTGTAGGTGAATGACCAAGCTACAACATACTCAAAAATGTTTCCATGGAAACATAAGGTGGTGGGTTTGTGGTGATTAATAGAACAACAACAAATTGTTATAGTGGTTGATAAAGCGGCATTGGTTTGTGGTTTGCAGCTGCTGATATCATCAAAACAGTAGAAAATAGTAATTATGTAGCTTTTCAGTGTTATCTCAACAATGGGATATAGGATGTCTTGGTACAGTGAATTGCAGTGCACTTGCAACAGAAAATTGCCAAACAGCAAAACCACCAGATATGAATTTCATTACCAATAATAATTCTAAGCTCAGCTTGTACTTTTATTACAATAGCAGAATCTCATTGAACAACTGCTTATTCCTAAAGGTGTACAGGTATGAGCAAATTGAATGTACAAGCTGGGCCCGGGGGAATTCAAAAGCCCAAAAAGGTGCTCAGTCATACACCTCCATGAGATATAATCTCAGGGCACTCCTATTAGTATCACTCATAGATACCTACAGAATGGCTACTTTGATATAGCATTCTTGAAAAGCCT
Source organism: Halichondria panicea (assembly GCF_963675165.1). Taxonomy (NCBI): domain Eukaryota; kingdom Metazoa; phylum Porifera; class Demospongiae; order Suberitida; family Halichondriidae; genus Halichondria; species Halichondria panicea. Next base: position 5,921,871 of record NC_087386.1, read on the forward strand.
TGAACATAGAAATACATGAAATACATTTCAAGAATGCTTGACTGACTGACTATACAGTGTACAAATGTCATGCATGTTAAATCGTTCTTGGGGGGGAGGGGGCATGCCTAGAGAGGTTCAATGGGTGTGTTTGCTGAAAAGTGGTTGTCATTTCAGTTGGCTCTATGCTTTCTACCTGTAATAAAGTCAAAATACTCTTGGAAAAGTTCAGAGTAACTCCAAAAAACTGATAATGATATTCATAATAATTTATCTGATTGTGGTTTTGCTGTTTGGAAATTTTCTGTGCAAGTGCACTGCAATCCACTGTATCAAAATGTAGCCCATTTATCTGTTAACTTACTACAGAAATTTAAAAGCTAAGCTATTAATTTGTCAGAAGTTATTACTCTATTAATGCAAATAGAAAAAGATCTCCAAGGTTACCATAGATACACAGCCAAACTGACTTCCCTCACTATTCAGTAGAGGGAGCATTGGACTCAAACAAAGATCTACAAACAGACAGCTAGCTTCAACATGTATTAACACACAAGCACCCTCTGTAAAGGAATACTCCATCTCTCACCATAATGAAGAGGTGTCTGTGTCCTCAATATTAACATCTGCTCCCCTCTTCACAAGTAGTTTCACCGTGTTCAGGTTGCCACGGTCACAGGCCCAGTGAAGAAGACCCATCCCCTGTATCATGAAATGCATCTCTATAATTATACATGTGCAAATATGTGTACAGCATTCTACAATTAGCATTAGTCTCAAACATTAAACACGCTCAGTTAGTTCAAATTATACAGCAATTTTCTTATAATTGGAGAGTCTTTTCAGAATGTGTATATCAACTATATAACTATTTTGGCACATAATTACAGGAATGAACTATATTATAACATTATTAACCTGTCTACTCTACTCACCTCTTGGTCAGTTTGATTGACATTGGTGTCAGAGAGTAGAGATCGTAATTTCTTTTCGTTCTCCTCCTTACACCAGTCGAACATTGTCTTCTTGTCGTCAGTTAGTGCCTCCTCTGTGTCTCATCCAGCCAGAGTGCTTCCCTGCATGACCAGAGTCCCCACAATGGCAGCCATTCCAGCACGCCCCTCGTTACCAGGCACCTCAACACCGTACACCACCACATCCGTCAACTTCAACACAGTAGCAATACGAGTCTCAACCTCTGCCGTGGATACGTTCTCCCCCTTCCAACGAAACGTGTCCCCAGATCGATCACACAAATACACCCAACCTTCCTCGTCAATGCGCATTATGTCTCCAGTTCTGAAAAAAGCATCTCCTGCTCTGAAACAATTCCTAAGAATTTTTTGCCGAGTTCTCTTTGTTTCGATATCCGTAGAAGGGAGAGACTTTAGTAATCTCACAAACAGTTTCACCAGGTTCGCTCACACCACACTCGACACAAAAATCATTCTCATCTCTTAGGTAATCACTAGTCTCCGGATGAAGCTTCAAGATAGTGACGTTTTGAAGGGATGGTACAAACAGTGGGAGAGCTCCAACAGATCCTGGCTTGTTGTCAATGTTGATGATACCAAAGTTGCCCTCAGTGGAGGTATAAAACTCGATAATGTGATCCACTTCAAATCGTTTCTGGAACTCCAGCCACAGCTCTTTTCTGAGTCCTGCAGTGATGATTAGACGCACTTTGTGTTGTGTGTCAGTGGGTTGAGCCAACACGTAGCGATTCAACTCCCCAATCGTGCACACCATCTGCACAGTGGGGGAGTAAGTGGATATAAATGAAGTGATGTCACCCGTACACAGTGATACATAGCTCAAGTTGTGTAGTGAAAGCAAAGGCAAGAATAGATGAAAGCATAACAACACGTACTGTCTATCTAAGACATTAATGTAGCCCCAGTCAATTAGCCAACTCACAGTGCAGTTGTACTTTGCACTATCGGTCCAAAAGTGTTTGGCAGAGAACTTTTTCCTAACGACGAGAGTGGCTCCTGTGTAGATCATAGGCCCTCCACCGTGTGCGAGGCCGTGGGAATGGTAGAGGGGCAGGACAGAGTATATACAGTCACTGTCAGTCACTCCTCCGGCAATCCCAAAGACAGTAGGAGAACGAAACAATCTGTGAGAGAGAGGGACGGGATTAGTACACTCTGATACTCAAGGTGTGTGTGTGAGGTATCTAGTGGTGGGGTAGCTGAGATAATAAGGTGCAATTCTGTACACAATAATAACAGACTGAAATGATAAAATCCACAGATATATGCAGCTAGCTAGCTAGATGGCCGTTGAAAGGTATATGACTTAGAAGATCTGACGCCTCTCAGATCCAGACACATGAGAGTAGTGACAATGATATCTTAGCCAGCTGATGGAGGTATCTATTGTAGGGTGGGAGGGTACTCACACTTACCATGAATTGTGTTGCCTATACAGTAGGTCTTTAGATTCTCCATTCGCCATGGTCCAAGACACATCATGCAAGTCCTTGAATTTACATTATTGTATTTATGTGTCTGATTTGGTAAAGATCATTAAGCCTCTGAAATACACCGCGGGTACTGAATACAAATTATTTGGGCATGCGCAGTAGGAGAACGTGTCATATGACCAAGGAAACAACGAGATACTCACCTTTTTCTGCAAAACTCCAAAATGGCTACAAGAAGTGACCTTGATGCTCTGGTGGTTCAGGTGGAAGGATTGGATCTAGAGGAGAACAAAGCTGGCTCAGGGGCTTATGGCTGTGTCTTTAGAGTGACGGTGAATGGAAGAGACTGCATTGCTAAGAAGATCCATTCCATATTGCTCCTACAAGATCAAGAGAGGATTTTAACAAATTTCTGCAATGAATGTCGTATTCTGAGCGGTCTGGATCATCCCAACATAGTAAACTTTGTTGGCGTCCATTACGGCCGCGATAAGAACGACATCAGTTTAATAATGGAGAGGCTTCATTCCGACTTGGCTAATTTTGTTGAAACCTATCGAGACACGAAAATCGCCACTAGAATCCGTATCCTGTATGATGTATCCAAGGGCCTCCACTATCTCCACTCTCTGACCCCTCCCCTCATCCATCGTGACCTCACTGCTCCCAACATCCTGCTCACTGAGGACCTCACTGCCAAAATCGGAGACCTGGACAGATTGACTCATATACTGACAAGCGTCCCGGGAAATCCAACCTACATGCCTCCCGAATGTCATGGAGAAGAGCCCACCTACACTACCAAGCTGGACATCTTCTCATTCGGTCATCTCATCATTCACATTGTTATCGGTGATTTCCCTAAAGTCAACGACGTTCCTCAAAGTCTTTACAACTATATCAACTCTCTCTGGGGACAGGTGGAGCTCATGCGTCGAAGCACTGCTGTCCATGGTGACAAAATGGGGCAGAAACACGCTCTTTATCCTCTTGTTGTTAGCTGCCTCCATGACCGACCTCAACAGAGACCATCAGTTGACGAAGTGATTGTCTCACTCAGAAAGCTGTGTCTACAGCACCCCAGGATGGTACGTGAGTGAGTGGGTGGAGGTATCAAATGTGCATTGTCAGCTTATATAGTGTTAGTGTCGACTGTATGCTGGTACTTCTGTGTGGGTGGCTATAGAATCTTGAACAGTATATAACATGTACATACAATTTTTATTATTCCATCTTTTGGGTGTATTTTACTGATAATGTATTTTCTCCCAGGCATTTCTGGAAGCTTGTAAGACGGGTGATGTGGGTGTGGTTCTGGAGCTACTGGAGTGTGGGGCTGATCCCAACCAGGCAGACAAGGTGAGGGGAATACTGTATACAGTGCCAATATGTCCGTTGGTTGATGATATTGTCTCTACAGAATGGTTGGACTGCTCTTTACTGGGCCAGTGACAATGGACATGATGAGATAGTGAGGGTCCTCTTAGCAGCCAAGGCTACAGTTAACACTCAGATCAAGGTTGGTTTTGTTGTACAAATACATTTCCCACAACATGCTGTTTACATTGTTTCCTCCTATGTACAGTCGGGAGAGACTCCTCTTTACGCAGCCAGTTTCAATGGTCACCAGAAATGTATGGAGCTCCTAATCGATGCTGGGGCCAATGTTGATGTACTCAAAGAGGTGAGTGTAAGTAGCTGTACACACATAGCCTCGATTCCAGGCCAATTAAAGTACGGCCTGGTACTTATTGCATGGTAGCATGTGATAGTTTATTCTCCAGAATCTGGGGAATCCCCTCTTTTCTTTCTTTCTGTCTATGTACATCAGCTTAGCTCTCTATTGCGTTGTTCCAAAAGGCTTTCACACTAGTCTGAAGCCAGAAGAGGCTCTCATCCACCTCTATGACGGCTGTATAGTCAGGATGTCTTAGCTTGGATCTGTACACGCTATGGGAAGTGTATGGTGCCTCTTGACTGCTTCTTGCGAAGACAACCTGGCTATAGGACCATCGTAGACGTAGATGAGAGCCTCCAAACTAGTGTTCAAGCCTTCTAAGCAATAGATACAGCTTCACGGAACTCAGTATGGAGATAAAATATTACGGAACATATTCTTAGTAAAGGGACTAAATTATGGGTACTAAGGTTTTACGTTCATAGTACGATTACCCATATTCTGAAGGTACCAGGCCGTATTTTAATGCGGCCTTGAATCGAGGCTACTATACACACATCTCAGAGGTCACTAGCCACAGAGCCTCCCCATAGTTTAGACATAGATCCGTCGCTGAACCCGTAAACGTCATCACAATGGAATATTCAATTAAAAAACAATATCGTACCTCCTCTGCCCTGACATTAGTGTAGATAGTCATGTGATATTGTATGAGTGATATTGTGTAATGAGTGGATCTGTACTATATCTTGACTGTTGTTAGTTTTGTTGTACACTTTTCCCATAACATGCTGTTTACATTGTTTTCCTCCTATGTACAGTCGGGAGGAACCCCTCTTTGGGTAGCCAGTTTCAGTGGTCACCAGAAATGTATGGAGCTCCTAATCGATGCTGGGGCCAATGTTGATGTACCCGAAGAGGTGAGTGTAAGTAGCTGTACACACATCTCAGAGGCCACTAGCTACAGAGCCTCCCCATGTTCTGTTGACCTGGTCTATTAGACACCAGAGCTAGTCATATTTGTGTAGATAGCACTGGTAGTTGGTGTACCGAGGTACGACACGCATCTCGTGATCTCTCTTTTAATTGCATTCCAATGTAATGCACAATAACTTTGACTAAGGCTCAAGGGTAGTATAGTTTAGACCTAGAGGTAACAGTTTCCGTCACTGAATCCGTAAACGTCATCACTGGGATATTCAATTAAAAAACAATGTCGTACCTCCTCTGCCCTGACATTAGTGTAGATAGTCATGTGATATTGTATGAGTGATATTGTGTAATGAGTGGATCTGTACTATCTTGACTGTTGTTAGTTTTGTTGTACACATTTCCCACAACATGCTGTTTACATCGTTTTCCTCCTATGTACAGTCGGGAGCGACCCCTCTTTACGCAGCCAGTTTCAATGGTCACCAGAAATGTATGGAGCTCCTAATCGATGCTGGGGCCAATGTTGATGTACCCAGAGAGGTGAGTGTAAGTAGCTGTACACACATCTCAGAGGCCACTAGCTACAGAGCCTCCCCATGTTCTGTTGACCTGGTCTATTAGACACCAGAGCTAGTCATATTTGTGTAGATAGCACTGGTAGTTGGTGTACCGAGGTACGACACGCATCTCGTGATCTCTCTTTTCATTGCATTCCAATGTAATGCACAATAACTTTGACTAAGGCTCAAGGGTAGTATAGTTTAGACCTAGAGGTAACTGTTTCCGTCGCTGAATCCGTAAACGTCATCACTGGGATATTCAATTAAAAAACAATGTCGTACCTCCTCTGCCCTGACATTAGTGTAGATAGTCATGTGATATTGTATGAGTGATATTGTGTAATGAGTGGATCTGTACTATATCTTGACTGTTGTTAGTTTTGTTGTACACATTTCCCACAACATGCTGTTTACATCGTTTTCCTCCTATGTACAGTTGGGAGCGACCCCTCTTTACGCAGCCAGTTTCAATGGTCACCAGAAATGTATGGAGCTCCTAATCGAGGCTGGGGCCAATGTTGATGTACCCAATGAGGTGAGTGTAAGTAGCTGTACACACATCTCAGAGGCCACTAGCCACAGAGCCTCCCCATGTTCTGTTGACCTGGTCCATTAGACACCAGAGCTAGTCATGTTTGTGTAGAGAGCACTGGTAGTTGGTGTACCGAGGTACGACACGCATCTCGTGATCTCTCTTTTAATTGCATTCCAATGTAATGCACAATAACTTTGACTAAGGCTCAAGGGTAGTATAGTTTAGACCTAGATCTAACAGTTTCCGTCACTGAACCTCAGCTTCCATTAAAGATAAGGCCTGCTACTGACTGCTTGCGCATGAATATTTTTCCTGTAAAGTCCTATTTTTATCAGTGAAAATATCCTGACAAAAAATACAAATTCTTATTGAAAGTCATACAGAGCTATATATAGCTAGCTAGCTAGAGACAGAGCTATAGGCTTGTTGTACAGCTATTTTCTTTCAGTAGCAGTAGTATAGTAGACTTTCATCGAAGTTAGTATTAGATGGGCGTGGCTTGTCTATATAGGCTATTGTCAGCCTTCACTCTGTTCAGACGATTTTCATCCACACTGTTGCTAGTTATGAGTCTTTGTTAGCATAGCAGGCTATGGGTAGCTATCAGAATGCTATCAGGTGGGCTAGAAACCTTCAATCTAACTTTTTATGCCGTATAGCGCGAAATTTTCAAGGGGCTTAATTTTTGTAGATTTCGTAGGTTAGCAATCCTACACGAAAATTAAGTCCACGAAAATTGTTCTTTAATGAGAATTATCTGCTATAACGTGCAAAGATTAAAAGGCGTGGCTTCCGGTAAGCAGTCATTCCACGAACATTGTGCAACGAAATGGTTTTAGAGGCCATTCCACGAAATATAAGTGCCTTGAAAATTTCGCGCTATACGGTATGTGACATAATTAATTGTTTTACTGAGCATACACGTTGTTATCCTGTGTTAGCCGGTATCTGGCTCACAGAGGAAGTGCGGCCTGGGATCGAGGCTAGTGTATTCCCTGACATTAGTGTAGATAGTCATGTGATATTGTATAATGAGTGGGTCTGTGATGAGTGATGGTTCACCTGCTCACACTATCTTGACTCCGTACAGACTGGAACCACAGCATTGTGGGTAGCTGCTCAGAATGGTCATGTGAGGGCAGTGGAATTGTTGATTGCTGCGAATGCTCAAGTTGAAATTCAAGAGGAGGTGAGATTTACTGCTTATAATTATCTGTATTAATAATTATTTGGTCTTATTGAGAAGGGACAGCATTGCACATTGCCAGCTATTATTACTAGCTGTTTGTTTGTTTAAAAATATTTGGATGTTTACAGGATGGTTTTACGGCATTGCACATGGCCAGTCAGGAGGGTTACTGTGGAGTTGTTAGAATGTTGTTGGAGGCCAAGGCTAACGTCCACATCAAGACTAATGTGAGTCACGCTGCATGATTGTAATCACTATACGTATTACTAGAATATTTTGCGGATGAACGAAGTCAGCAGAAAATTTGACCCTTTGCGATCACTATTGCGTTCTGGCAAGGATTGTGTGTATTTACTAGTACTATTTTTAGGTTTTGTGATTTTATTGTTGCGAATTGATCAACCCTCGCAAAGTTGGCGTATGTTTGATGCATTCTAGTATATAGTACAGTAGTTAGGTATACCTTAATGTTACTACCGTATAGCGGGTAATTTTCGTGGGGCAAAAAATTCGTTATTTTCGAGATGAAATTTAATGTAAGCGTGGCTTACCGGAACGTATGAATGCAGTGCTGGCAATGAGACTAAACAAATTTTTTATCCCACGAAAATTACCCGCTATACAGTATTATAAACGGGTACTAATTTTAGCGAATTAAGTCCTCGCTAATAATAATATTATAACGCATTATGGATTAATAAAAGTTCCTTTGAGAGTATGCTATAGCAAGCTAGCCCCTGTATCTGACCATTCAAGCTTAAAACTCATGATCTTTTGACAAAATTAATATTGTGCTAACGAATTTTCTGCCAAAATTAGTACCCTAAAAATCTGATACGCTAAAATTACTACTGTCTATTTATTAGTAACCTTAATTATGCCTCGAGGCGTAGCCGCACGAGGGATACGGTAAAGCTGACTGTGTGTGTGTCTGTGTGTCTGTTCCAACTGTAACTGTTCAACGGTTGCAATGCGACGAAAGCTAACAGCTTCTATAGGCTTCTAGCCACGTTCTCTTGGATTTTGATTCGTAGATTAGCAAACTAAAGCTTCTTTCTCGAGTTATGGCTAGTTTGACTCACATTGAAGGCTGTTGCAGTCTCTTCATAGTTCGCACAAACTTTCTATTCAACATATGAGTTAGCCTTGCACTAAAGCGCTAGCTTTTTGTTAGCTACAAGACTCAGAAAATATGTGTTAAAACAGCTAGCTAGCAGTAGCCATTATTTTGTGAATCTTTGGACACACCTTTTAATTCTTCCTGTGGACACATGCGCGCTCATTCCCCATGTGTGAGAAAATAGTATCAGATCCAGATCCTCCTGGCAGAATCATCCTTTTCTTAAGGGCCTGGTAAGCCACAAAACACTACTATATATAACAATATGCGTGTACACAAGTCTTAGATATTATATACACTGACAGAACTACAGATCCTGAAAGAATCAATTTTCTTCTTTCTTGAGGTCCTGGTAAGCCACATAATACAATAAATAACAACAATAGATGCATGTAAATAAGTGTTTTCTTCTCAGTGACTTTATATAAATAGACTAACTTTCTTTAATAATAGAAAATAACTATTATAACACTAAGCGAAAGCATAACATGGCGAGAGGCATTAGCAAGCGTACGCTTGCAACACTCGTTAAGGTAGCAATTATTCATCACCATGGCAACGGTATTCTACTGATTATGTATTGCTGTCCACTGTTAAAATTATAGAATTACATAGTGTAGATAATTATAGTCATGTTAATTGTACACAGGATGGAGCCACGGCATTGCACATAGCCAGTCAGAAGGGTCACTGTGGAGTTGTTAGAATGTTGTTGGAGGCCAAGGCTGACGTCCATATCAAGACTAATGTGAGTCACGCTGCATGATTGTAATCACTATACGTATTACTAGAATATTTTGCGGATGAAAAACCTTTGCGAATTAACCAAGTCAGCAGAAAAATTGACCCTTTGCGATCACTATTGCGTTCTGGCATTGATCGTGTGTATTTACTAGTACTATTTAGGTTTTGCGATTTTATTTTGCGTATGTTTGATGCATTCTAGTATATAGTACAGTAGTTAGGTATACCTTAATGTTACTACTGTATAGCCGGTAATTTTCATGGGGCAAAAAATTCGTTATTTTCAAGACAAAATTTAATGTAAGCGGGAACGTATGAATGCAGTGCTGGCAATCAAACTAAACGAATCTTTTACCCCACGAAAATTACCCGCTATACGGTATTATAAACGGGTACTAATTTTAGCAAATTTGTAATTAACGCTACCTTGCTAATAATATTATAACGCATTATTAAGTTCCTTTGAGAGTATGCTATAGCAAGCTAGCCCCTGTATCTGACTCCATTCAAGCTTAAAACTCATAATCTTTTGACAAATATTGTGCTAATGAATTTTCTGCTAGTACCCTACAAAATCTGATACGCTAAAATTACTACTGTCTATTTATTAATTAAGGTAGCAATTATTCATCACCATGGCAACAGGTTACTGGTTATGTATATGCATGTAGCTGTCCACTGTTAAAATTCCTTATTTCCCTTCATCATTAACTGCTCACATACCCACTATACAGGACGGACGTACTGCCTATGATGTGGCTAGTAGGAATGGACACACTCAAGTGTGTGAACTACTACACTGACTCTGTACCTTATTAACTGTACATGTGTTACCATACATCCTGTTCGTATCATGCTTTAAACTATACTCTGCGCACTTAAGGCCCGGGTCCAGATTTTAACACCAAAATTTACACTATGTTCATACTGCTGTATTATTTGCAATATACAGTGTATGCTGGATCAAAATGATCCAAAATGAAGCTCAATGTTTTCTTTTTCCAAAAAACTAATTAGCTTAATTCAATTATGCTAATTAGTCCCATAAATGATGATGACGTCATGCCACTTTCAGAAAGAGAAGTGCAAATACGGCGTTGAAGATGCCAAGATCAAGCTTCAAAAACAAGGCTAGATGAACATCTCATAGCTAGGTACTAGTATCCTTGATGGGAAGAGTAGGAGTTATTGTATTCTTGAGATACACAAAATAGCCTACCTCTAGGGTGGCTGTCAGAGCTAAAGAAGCTAGCATAGCTAAGAAAGTTTTGGACATTTTTACTTCCCATCAAGGAAACATAATCATAACAACATAATCTATCTTTTGAGGGCCTAAACAGCTACTCTTACCTTGTTTTAGTCCGCCGTATTTGTTGCCAAAGATAATCTATAATAGTTCTAGCAGCTAGCTAAGCAAATACATTGACCTTATGACGTCACATGCAATGAATAACATTAATAAACATTATGAATCTCATTAACACTACATGATCTACATGATCTACATAAAATGTAGGCAATGAATAAAATTAATCTTATCAGTGCCTGACCCAGGCCTTAACTGCGCAGAGTATACATCATTTTTTCTTAAGGTTTTATGCAAATTTTGATTGACAGTATAATTAATGTACAAACGTACACAGTGCAGTGATAGCAACTTTATAATTATTGTCATAACCATTGTCATTCATTTTGTATGTTCAACTTGTAAATATTTGCACTTAATTTGATAAAACATGGATACAAAACTTGAGGATACGAAATGCTACTATGTCATGACTTGTTAAATGTATAGTCATCAGTTCAGCTTGAGTTACTAACAGCTAATGCATGAGTCCATTGTTTCACACTCTGATTGTTCCCTGGAGCAGTTGCTCGTGGAGCTCCTCTGTTAGAGGGACGTACGAAGACCCCCTCAATATGTACAGTGGGTCAGTCACCTCTGTTCGATCAAAACCCCCGTTCCTCAACTTGACCTTACGCAGTTTGAAAGTCCCAGTGAGCTCTGCCGACTCTATTAGCCTCACAAAGATAGGTACAGCATAGGGGGGCAGGGAGAGAGAGAGTTGGTGAGGGAGTGTCGACAGGTCCACAGTGTCCCGAGTCCCCACAATGGCAGCCATTCCAGCACGCCCTTCGTTACCAGGCACCTCAACACCGTACACCACCACATCCGTCAACTTCAACACAGTAGCAATACGAGTCTCAACCTCTGCCGTGGATACGTTCTCCCCCTTCCAACGAAACGTGTCCCCAGATCGATCACAGAAATACACCCAACCTTCCTCGTCAATGCACATTATGTCTCCAGTTCTGAAAAAAGCATCTCCTACTTTGAAACAATTCCTAAGAATTTTTTTTGCCGAGCTTTCTTTGTTTCGATATCCGTAGAAGGGAGAGGCTTTAGTAATCTCACAAACAGTTTCACCAGGTTCGCTCACACCACACTCGACACAGAAACCATTCTCATCTCTTAGGTAATCGCCAGTCTCCGAATGAAGCTTCAGGATAGTGACGTTTTGAATGGACGGTACAAACAGTGGGAGAGCTCCAATAGATCCTGGCTTGTTGTCAATGTTGATGATACCAAAGTTGCCCTCAGTGGAGCCATAAAACTCGATAATGTGATCCACTTCAAATCGTTTCTGGAACTCCAGCCACAGCTCTTTTCTGAGTCCTGCAGTGATGATTAGACGTACTTTGTGTTGTGTGTCAGTGGGTTGAGGGGGTTGGGCCAACACGTAGCGATTCAACTCCCCAATCGTGCACACCATCTGCACAGTGGGGGAGTAAGTGGATATAAATGAAGTGATGTCACCCGTACACAGTGATACATAGCTCAAGTTGTGTAGTGAAAGCAAAGGCAAGAATAGCTGAAAGCATAACAAGCTGAAAGCATATTAAACAACATGTACTGTCTATTTAAAGCATAATTAGATTTAAGAAAAATATTAGCCAACTCAACTCACAGTGCAGTTGTACTTTACACAATCGGTCCAAAAGTGTTTGGCAGAGAACTTTTTCCTAATGACGAGAGTGGCTCCTGTGTAGATCATAGGCCCTCCATTGTGTGCGAGGCCGTGGGAATGGTAGAGAGGCAGGACAGAGTACACACAGTCACTGTCAGTCACTCCTCCGGCAATCCCAAAGAAAGTAGGAGAACGAAACAATCTGTGAGAGAGAGGGACGGGATTAGTACACTCTGATACTGGGGGCCTCAAGATGTGTGTGTGTGTGTGTGTGTGTGTGTGTGTGTGTGTGTGTGTGTGTGTGTGTGTGTGTGTGTGTGTGTGTGTGTGTGTGTGTGTGTGTGTGTGCGTATGTGCGTGCCTGTGTGTGTGTGTGTGTGTGTGCGTGTGTGTGTGCGTGGGTGTGTACATTTGCTGACTCAACCACTAAAATAACTAGAGCACTAAAGTGCAAACCCTCGGCTGGTGACATGATTATAAAGAAACCAGAAGACTGATATAATGCAGTGCATATAGTGATGTTGTTATCATCATCATGCATGACTTGCACAGCAACTCAGGAGCAATAAAACTAAACCAGACTGGAGGCATACTGAAACATTTGAGAACAGGTAGTAGTACTATAGATATATGCACTGTGGATTAGGATCACAGCAAAGAAGCCTGGAGTCTCAGAGAAGTATGGCTCCAGGTCCTGCATGGATCCCAGTCAGCTAAAGCAAGCTTTCTACTTTAGTGACCCTGTTCCATTGTTCCTGGTAGATACAGCTTTCTACTTTAGTGACCCTGTTCCATTGTTTCTGGACCTGGTACAGGATCACTTCAGTTATAAGTAACGCATGTGCAAGTTCTGTTCAAGCTACATTTTGCTCGCTTTTATTAGACAAAGAAGCTTTAACACCGAAAGCTGCCACTATCCAAAGTACTAACTTGTTGTGTGGAGGCTACTCATGCTGTAAACGCAGTGCTAGAGCATCCAGGTAAGCAGACCTAGTCACAAGCTTATTCAAGCTTCTTAGCTTTTGCTCGACAAAGAAGCTTTAACAGCAAAATCTGCCACTATTTAAATCAAGATACTGTTGTGTGAAGGCTATCCATGCTGTAAACGCAGTGCTGTGGCATCCAGGTGAGTAGAAAATCCCATCACAAACAGACAAACAAACAAACAAACAAACCAACAGACTACTATACCCGTGGCCGCCCACGCGCCTCGGGTAATGAGCTTACTTTGAGTCATCCACATTGCAAGCCTTGGGCATACCAGTGGTCCCAGATGTGTACACATAGAGCACAGTGTCTGCAGCAAATTGGCCATTAGAATGGCATGCACATAATTCAATAGTCTACAATTAAAGCATGTCTATATACATAGTGGAGGGGAACATTACATTCTATCAGATAAACAGACACTGTAGAAATGACAACCATAGAGAATGGTATGCACAAATGTTAATTGTCTATAACAATTGTTTACATGGACATACCTATACTAAATAATTATGGGATGCATGAATTGTTATCACTGGCAGCTTACCATTGACACTCCTGTCCTCACGAGGAGGGGGTGGGGTCTTAGACACACTCTCCAGTAGTCCCTCTAGCCGTGTGACTCCGCCCACTCCAGCATCACCACCGACAGAGTAGGCGTGGTCTCGTACCCCTGGATCCAGGTCCTCCCACACTTCCCTCACAGCTTCCCCCAGAGAGCTACTCAACACTAGACCACGACACGAGGACACTTTGATGCAATGTAACAACGACTCCTGGCGTAGTTTAGTGTTTATCAGAGCTGAGATGGCTCCAAGCTTTGCCAGTCCAAGGTACAGAGCATAGGACTCTGGAGAATTCTCCAAAAACAGTGCAATACAGTCTCCTTTCTTGACTCCAGTAGAACGGAAAAAGTTGGCAATTTGGTTGATGTAATCTTCAAGTTCACTAAAGGTCAGCGTTCGATCTGATTCTCCATCGAGACCAATGCTAATGATAGCTGGCTTGTTTGGGAATTTGGCTGCCGTTTCAGAAAGGAAATCAAACACCATTTTTCTCTCTGATGTCTTACGCTTGAGGCCAAGCTTCATCCAGACTCCAACCAGCATCCACCTTATTATAAAATTACCAAATGTTTAATATTTAGTGTTGATATATAATTAGACTCTATATGTGTTGTGTGTAAAATATCTTCCATTGAATACAGCTAGTCACGTGCACACCTCAGATCTCTGGGCACAGTCTTAAAGAAGAGCTTGCAAAACTTAGTCCCTCCCAGCACAGAGAACTGCACCAGACCAAAGAGGAGGGCCCCCCATCCTCCAACACCTCCTAACCAGTACAGTCCAGCTGCACAGGCTGCAGACAAAAGAAAGGGAGCTCTTGGAAATCCCTTCACTCTCTTCTGGTAGACTACAGCAGCAGAGCTAGAGCTAGAGGCCATCTTGTTGTCCGGCTTCAGTACCCTTCAAAAAGAAGGGCGTGGCTTGTAAATGGATTCCAGGCAGATTTTGTTTTAATAGAACGGTTACCTCAATTCCAAGACCACCCTCGAAATAACGTCTAGCTAGACCTAGACTTGGAATCGAGGCTACCAAGAAGAGACCCTAGTCTCGCGGGCCAATCAGTTTTTTTAAGTATGGCCCACAAGGAGGCTATTACTCACTGTACTATACTGTACTTAGATTCTTCAGTTTATATACTGTGCATTTTGTTTGATTTGAAACGAAAAAAGGGTGTTTGGAGGCACATGGAGAGTAAGCTCCATTCTGTTAACAGCCACTGCTGCCATTTGTATAACTGTGCTTCAACAGTGAACCTGTCAGCTAGCCAAAGTGCTCAGCTCAAAGCTTCTTCGCACACCGTGAAAACAGTTGGCTAGCATGACAGGTTTGGACTCTTTCAAGCTGGCACTTTCTGCCCTAAGGTCCGGAGACTTTCCCCAGAGCGTGAAAAGAGGACAAGCCTCTTGCATGTTGCTCTGAAACAAATCTTCCACGTGCCTCACAGAACAGTGAAAAATCAGTCATTTTATACTATCACAACCACGTGGTCGGGACAGTGCACATGCGCGAAGAGAGGTGACCACATGGCTTATTGCATGTAAGGGGCGTACACCAAGGAAGTACTTAAAATAAACAAGATGGTGTTTCCAAGAAAGGGTGTGCTGGTGGCTCTAGTAACTACAGTGGTTCTAGTTCTCATCGGGTTCCCACTATGGATAGCCTCTCTGTTTGGTCTGATGGGGTTTCTGGGCACGGGTGGACTCCAGTACTGCAAGCTTTTTATACGAACCTTCCCCGTGGATCTCTGGTGAGTTGAATGTCTAGCTCCTCTGGTATGGTATCTGTGTTCACACACACTCAATAACTTTATCCATACCTCATCGTTAAATCACAGGATGGGAAAGAATTTACTAGCGATGATGAAAAAGTCAAACCGTGTAAAAAAAGAAAATTTGTACGTTTCCGACTTATTCCAAGAAACAGCTGCCAAATATCCCAACAAAGTGGCCATATATTTCGAGGATCGTACTATAACCTTTCGTGAACTGGACGTACTCTCAAACAAGATAGCCCATCATTTCCTGGCTCAGGGTTTTCAACGTGGCGACGCTGTTGCTATGTGCATGGAAAATTGTCTCGAGTACATTCCCGTTTTTCTAGGGCTATCGAAGATCGGAGCGGTGGCTGCTTTGATCAATTACAACCTTCGACAAGAGTCTCTCACTCATTGCATCAAAATATCCTCGTGTCGTGGTCTAGTGTTTAATAGCTCTCTGGGGGGAGCTGTGAAGGAGGTTTGGGAGGACCTGGATCCAGGGGTACGAGACCACGCCTACTCTGTCGGTGGTGATGCTGGAATAGGCGGAGTCTCACAACTAGAGGGACTACTGGAGAGTGTGTCAGCTAGTAACCCTCCCCCAGTGCATGGGAAAAGCTCTGATGGTACGCACGGCACACATACTTTCAATATTACTCTTAATGCCATAATTGTCTTTATAATTAGGTGCTTTTTTTAGTAGTGTTATGTGCTTTCAGAACCCTGTGTCTATAGCAACATGCGTATGACTGACTATTGTGTCCATTCTCTTTTGTCCTTATCTCCAGACAATGTGTGCTATATCTACACGTCCGGGACCACTGGAATGCCCAAGGCTTGTGTAATGAAGCATGACAGGTCAGAGTTCATTATAATAATAATTATGGATGTCTTATAATAGGTATCATATCGCTTGTGGATTATCCTGTAGAGCTTTAACCAGTTAGAATTTTCCATGTAGAAGTCTCTGGCATACTCGTCAACCACATAAAGCATGAATTCGAACAGTTTTGGAGAGCTTGAGCTCACTTTAACGTTTATATCTAACC
Source organism: Halichondria panicea (assembly GCF_963675165.1). Taxonomy (NCBI): domain Eukaryota; kingdom Metazoa; phylum Porifera; class Demospongiae; order Suberitida; family Halichondriidae; genus Halichondria; species Halichondria panicea. The sequence goes on from NC_087386.1 coordinate 5,938,364, forward strand.
TATTTGCACTAGTAATTATGTTTCTCTGTGCTCTCAGGTACTGTACCCTTCCTGATGGAGTGACAGAGTTTGCTGGTGTTACGGCTGATGATATCGTCTATTGCACTCTCCCTCTCTACCACTCCAATGGAGGCATGTTAGCCACTGGACAGATGCTCTTTGTGGGTGCCAGCTTTGCTCTCAGGAAGAAGTTCTCAGCCAGCAACTTCTGGACTGACTGCATCAAATACAAGTGCACGGTGTGTGTGTGTGTGTGGTGTGTGTGTGTGTGTGTGTGTGTGTGTGTGTGTTGTGTGTGTGTGTGTGTGTGTGTGTGTGTGTGTGTTTTGACTACTGGATTCCCTCTATAACGGATACTTGGGGAATATAGTTTTGGCCCTTATAATATACAAAGGTTGTTTTGGTTATGGGTTTGTTTTGTACACAAACTGTTCATTTGGGACCTGAATGTCCGGCTTTTTTCATCAGGGGTGACCGTTAAAAGGGTTCTACTGTATAGTAGTTCAATTCACTTTACTCTTTATAACCTCTTCAGGTTTTCTTCTACATTGGAGAAATTTGTCGCTACATTTTGGCCCAGCCCAAGAGGCCTACGGACACACAACATTGCATTCGGCTGATAGTTGGGAACGGATTACGCTACGAAGTATGGAAGGACTTTATCGAGCGATTCAAGATTCCTCAAGTAGCCGAGTTGTACGGCTCGACCGAAGGCAACGTTGGACTGATGAACTCTCTCAATAAAATCGGAGCTTGTGGTAGAATATCTGTCATCCTGCCATTTATCAACCCAGTTGCATTCGTCAAGGTGGACGAAAATGGAGGCTATATTCGAGACAGTAACGGATTTTGTGTGCCTGCCGCTGTGAACGAGCCCGGGGAGTGTATGGGGGTCATTAAAAAGAGTCAAGCAAGGTTTAAATTTCACGGCTACACGGACAAATCGTCCACTTCCAAGAAAGTCATGAACAACGTGTTTCGCACTGGGGACTCGTACTTCAGGTCAGGTGACATCCTACGAATGGACGAGGAGGGTTTTGTGTATTTCTGTGATCGCACCGGAGACACGTTTCGTTGGAAGGGAGAGAACGTATCCACGGCAGAAGTGGAGGCTACGATGGCTCATATTCTTGAGTTGACGGATGTGGTGGTGTACGATGTTGAGGTGCCTGGTAACGAGGGGCGTGCTGGAATGGCTGCCATTGTGGGGACTCGGGACACTGTGGACCTGTCAACACTCCCTCGCCAACTCTCTCTCTCCCTGCCCCCCTATGCTGTGCCTATCTTTGTGAGGCTAATAGAGGCGGCTGAGCTCACTGGGACTTTCAAACTGCGTAAGGTCAAGCTGAGGAACGAGGGTTTTGATCGAACAGAGGTGACTGACCCACTGTACATGTTGAGGGGGTCTTCGTACGTCCCTCTAACAGAGGAGCTCCACGAGCAACTCCTCCAGGGAACAATCAGAGTGTGAAACAATGGACTCATGCATTAGCTGTTAGTAGGGGACTCTATAGAAGGAAAGAATTGGTTGAATCATTAGTGCGTGCATATGTCATGAATTACTTAATTCTTGGCAGAATTATTAGTATTGTTATTATTGGTGTGCTACACGGAATCATGTGACTTTTTGTTATTATTGGTATCGTAAAGATTTTCATGATAATTATCATGTGACATAATTAATTATTAATATTGTATTATTCAGGAAGTGAAAAAGTTTAGCAATTTACAACAAGAGGCAATAATAATTATACAGTCATACATACAATTAACGCCTAACTTTCTTTCTATATTTGTCATAATGAAAGTCATCAGTGGCTTGTGCGTCGGTCTTTCGCTTGCCCAGATCTTGACCAACTGCCTTCAACTCAGGACCACTCTCACCCACGACAGGTATGTAAGTGGGCGGGGCCTCAACTGGCTCCTTAGACGAGTCGTCTTTGCGACGACCACAATCATCTTTTTTGAAAACTGCAGGGATCGACAGTTACATCAAAAAGAACATAATTCGTACAATACAATACAGTCAAAGTTGAATAGTGAGTAGTAGCCTCGATCCCAGGCCACACTTCACTCAGGGAAGGCACCTCTTCTTTTCTCTTGAAGGCCGGTGAAGGAGGCTAAGTAAGTAGTAGAGTTCCCGGCCCGACTTTTCTATTGTAAGGCTACTATATAGAACAAGGCTATAGAAGAATACAATAATAACAATACAGTCAAAATGGACTACGTGTAATTAAGAGTCATACAATACAGTGTGCTATAGTGTGATGCAAGTGGGTTACTGACGTACATCTGAGGCTGTGTAGAGTGTAGTTGGTGGCCATGTTGGAGGGGGCGAGGGACACGCTCTGTTGACTCCTGTAGTACAGTACACACAACATGAGGAGCTTGATCCACCCACCACACACACGCACGCACGCACGCACACACACACACACACACACACACACACACACACACACACACACACACAACACTCACTGCTTCATCTTGTCCTCCACCAGTTTCTGCTTGGCTAGTTCCGTCTCTTCAATGTTACGAAACTTGGCACTGTGTAAGTGTGTGTGTGTGTGTGTGTATATAATCAAGTACAGGCAGCTCCAAAACAAGTCAGCGTCGGAACATTAAGCAAGGTCATTTTAGAAAAAACACCATTTAAACCCACGCGTTATCTCAAAAACAGAACGACAACAATCAGCATACCATTGGATAGAGCTATCAAAGAGCTACAAAATGCATCTTTTAGAAAGTTAGCCATCAAATTTCAGTAACATCACGCACACGTTTTTTCTATTGGCAATAAATTGATCTAGGGATACTATGAATGCTGCCTATTTTAGCCCCCCTCCCCCCCCCCCCACACACACACATATAACTCACTCTAATCCGAGGTCAATCTCTGGTATACCCGAGAGCATTTGATTGGACAACATATCCTCTGTCTTGGACTTTGACTTGACGTCGATTCTCTCTGGGAGCTTGTACAATGACTTGACCTTAGCTTCGTACCTGTATACATGTATAATAATATTACGTCAAAAGACAAGCCAAAGCTGAATATAGCAAATGAAACAGTCTTGTACATTTGTACAGCTCTAAAATATTGATTGACATACGTAGATTCTTGCTCAGAAGTGTCTTCCTTCTGTGGTAGCCTCTTCTCCATCTCATTCTCGATGTACTGTAGCATGTGAGTATCATCATCTCTTTGCTTGGTCTCAGCTGAGAAGGTGCTAGCCAGTCTCGCCAAAACCTCATCCTCAGCTCTAGGGAATTATGATTCAACAGCCTTAACTTTAGTACTGTTCATTCAATGTCAAAATGTATGAAACTTAGAAAGAAACCTTTCTAGCGCTATAATTTGTCACTTTTCAGCCTTGGAAATGCTATATGCATGATAATTATGGCCAAATTGGCATGATATGAACCAAGAGTTCATTAGGAACTCTTGTATGAACCTATTAGGTCTCTTTCTAGTTTAAGTTATGGCAGCTGAAAGAGTCCCGGAACCATATTAAATGGGAAGGGGGAACGGTCAAACAGCCATAATTAACCAAAACAATTTGCAATATTTAGAGGGTCGCGTGTGTGTGTGTATTTCTAGTGACGTACTTTTCTGCTTCGTTCTCTTGCATTTCCTTGAGGTCGACTAAACCTCCTCCTGTCTTGAGTTTGAACGGATCCGACTGTATGGAGGCAACAAATAGAGAGTGAAACAGAAAATGTAACAATGGAACGTACCGTCATTTTCTCTTCTTCAGAATATTTCTTGCCAAACGCTAGACCCACAGCACTGCACAAATCACATGATAGTCACATGACATTTATATAGGCACACATACCTCACTCCACCAGGACGCTTGCGGAACTTCTGCAGCTCCTTTGCTGCCTCCAACTTCATTCTACACATACGTACACACACACACATTGATTTCATAATTATTATAGGATAGGATAGATATCTCTCTCACCCCACATCATCAGCCACTTGTTCTTCTTGTGTGGGGCTCTCTTCTCTCTCAGAACTGTCCTTCCTCCGCGCTCTGTAGCGTCGAGGCATTTTAATTTAATTCCCTATCTAGATCTCTCTCCTCTCAGTTTATGTATAGGTAAAGGGTCGATAAAGCTACATTTTAAACAATCATTATTATAGCAGAATAAATACGAGAATAACAATTATTTTTGACTTTATAAAAAAATAAAATAAAAAAAATTAGCAGTGTTGTCTGGGTGGCCAATGAATGAATGATTTTTGTTGTTGAACAAGAGACGCTTGAATCTTGTTCAAAGGTACATCATGAAACGGTGGAACCCCTCCCTCCAGTAGGCCGATACCAGCTGCAGTCCCAGCGGCCTGCCCCATCTGCCATAGCGTTGGCTCCACTCTTATAGCAGAGAAGGCAACATGACTCACAGAAGGACAATTGGGGACGGCCAAGTTGACTAACTCTTGTCTCTTGGGAAGGAGAGTGTAATAAGGAATCTCAAACACAAATATTCCTCCAGTGTCGTAACTTGTTAGTCCTTCGTTGAACACAATCAGAGTTTCCTTGTCATCAGCTAATACAGCCACTCTTTGCATATCGTGAATATCAAAGGCCCAATCAGCGATAGCAATGGAGTCATCTCTACACTTGAGAAGAGCCGGTATTCTGTCTTGCTGCACATAGACCTTATCCCCGATCATTCTAACAGCCTCTCGAACATATAGCTGGGGTGGAAAATGATTGTTTTCTGGCCACTCATCTTTGCAGAGTCCATAAGATCGATAAATAACTCGATCAATATCTGGCACGGATGGATCACTCACCCAAAACCACATAAGACCTTGGACATAATACTTGTGAGCGTTATAAAACTGTTTGCGTTGAGTTCTATTGGCTGTAGCATAACCAACAGCGAGACCAACCGCATCGATACCAACAGAAGCAGAGCCACAGCAAGCGTCAAATTTGTATGATCTTAATATCTCGCCCGGATATCCTTTATACTCGAGATTTTGCCACGGCCTTTCAATGGTATCCTGAAAGCGAATATCTTGTAAATTGAGTCTTCTTGATAGTTCAAAGTCTCTAGGGTCATAGCCAGGGGGCTCTGGGATAGGCACACTGTTGTTGGGATCACTGGTTAGACAAACCCTGAATGAATATGACATGAGATTCTTATCAGACGTTCCTACAATTGTTCGAGGGTCAGAACCGTTCTGTACATACTTGAGCAGTACTGGGCCATCTTTGTCATTTACACGAGCCTTCACGGGAACTTTGAACTGGGACAGCGAGCCATTGCTAACACCACCCCGCCACTCGTTGTATTTGTCACGTCCTTCTCGACCAAACGTGTACTCTACATAACCGGTAGCCATCATCAGTTCACCTTCGTAGCTTGCATCAATAAAATACTTGGCCGCGAGTGTTTCTCCAGCCTCTAGTATAATCTCTGTGATTCGTCGTTCACCATTTTCTATTGCGGTCTTCACGCCATCACGGCCCTCAACAAAGTTAGTATTCAATCTGAGCTCGACATCATAGTCATTCAACATGTTCCTGAAGTTAAGTTCCCCCAACCAATTGTCAGGTTGCCACACTGGCTCGGTGGTTCCATAAAAAGCTGCGTTACGCATTGCCCATAAATACTGTGTCGAATTGTTTATTCGTATTTCGTCTTTAACACAATCTCTGAGTCCGATGCCCCCCGGAGAGGCCATACCCCCCACATAGGACGTGGGCTCTATGAGTAGAACAGACTGAGCACCACTAACACGAGCAGCAATGGCTCCGGCAATCCCAGCTGGAGTGGCAGCGTACACTATCACATCATACGAACTGAAGGGGAAGAAAAAATTGAACATAAATAAAACATTGATAATGATTACATTATTATTAAGAATTACGTTTGCTCATGGTAGGCGCTCTGTACAGTGGTCAGTAACAAGGTGAACAGTAGGAGCTTCTTCACAGATCCAGACATGTCTATGTACATGTGCATGAGTATCTTGGTCTGTGTGTAAGAGTCACTGTTGTTGTACCTCTCCTCAGTCCTGCAGGTCACGATAAATGCACCGTAGTTTCAGCATAGGTTTCAGGGTCACCGTAATTATAAGCTACAGGATGCTAACAAATGGGCGGTACCCACCATGTATTAAATTTGGCCTTTGACCCTTTGGCAAGAAGAAATAGAAGCAGATCCTTTCTGAGGCCTTAGCGCCTTGGCCTTGTGAAGGAGGCTAAGCTAGAGGCCAGCTCATGAGCTGGTGGTGATGGCCGTGTACCCAGCTCAACTGACAGTGGAGGAGAAAAACCTCAAGAAAAGATATGCAAAGCTTCTGGAGAAGGTATTGTCATGTGTGTGTGTGATCCACTGCATACGTACCCCATATACATATTGAATAGCGTAAGCAGCTACTCAAGTCACAAGAGAAGCCATTGCTCAAATCCAGCTCTACCAAGCCCTCTGGAGGTGAGTGGTGTACTTGACAACACCGCGTGTGTAATACTATCCCCTATCTTTAATACAGAGATACTGTCTCCTAGAGATGCAATGGCTGCTGCTAAGAAGCTCCTAGAGGCTGGGGTGAGCTCTGAGTGTGCCTTCAGAATACGTATCTATTGTTCTATACAGAAACTGAAACTTGGCAAAAAGAATCCAGTCAAGAAAACGGGATTCAAGAGAGTGGGAGAGACACCGAACGATGTATGTCACACAAGCACACTCCACACACACACATACTCCCACACAAGCACACTCCACACACATACGCCCACACAAACACAGGCACACTCTACACACACACACACACAGGCACCACCGGCCAAGAAAGCCTCGACTGTCAGCTTCTCTCGATCTCCTAAGGATCCAATAGAACAGCAGCAACAGGTGGGGTCATAGAGGTCATATTGAGGGAAATCCCCTCTCATTATGTGACCCCTTTATACAGCAACTGAAGCAGAAAAAAGTGGTCGATCAGATTCATTATCAAAAGAGCTTGTACAAGAGAACATTTGTGAAGGGATCTACTGCCAGGGATATTGGTGAGGGCGGCTTGTTATAGAGGGAGGACTTATGCTGAGACCATAATAAATATTTTCAGAGCGTATTCCTAAGAAACAAGAAGACGACGTCGCCACGGCAACTACTGACAACAAGGTCTCAGGGACACTCAAGGTGAGTCACATGACCTGTTACTATGGTTACATTGTTCCTCGTACAGGAGCGTACAGTGTATGTGCGGGTGGAGTTTGGTCCCGTGCTCTCTGAGAATGCTTTGCAGAAGGCGTTCTCAAGATTTGGAGAAATTGATAAAATAGAACTTCGGACATCAGCAAAGTGAGTGAGTAGCGTATTTATTTAAGGCAACACTCTAAATATAAGACATTTGAATATTCCAATGGTGTGCTTAAATCAATATTTCTGTCGGGACAAAATCTTCCATAATAAATGAAGGAAAAAATGTTGGCTATAATTGGTTTTTTCCGAAAAACAAGTCTGTTTTGATTGCTAGCTTTATTTCCTCACTTTTGAAATGGGCATTTTGTAGCTCTTTGATAGGCTTCAGGCCCAATCTGTAAGAGTTAGTCTCACTAATAATGCTCATCCCTCTTGTTCAGGTCAGCCTTTGTCAGTTTTGTGAGTTTGTCTTGTGCCTCGGCAGCCGCCAGAAAGGTGGGTATGACACAATATGGATGTGGCTTAATTGTTACCCCCGGCTCCTACAGATGAACCGTGGTATGATTCGTGGATATGAGGTGATAGTTCAACCAGCGGGAGATGAGAACCACTTTGTAGAGCTTGCTGGAGAGGCAGCCTCTAACCCATGGGCCGTCATCGGTACGTATACCCTATAGCGGGTTATTTTCGTATAGTGGAAGTTTTTGTATATTCCGTAGTGTAGAGCATCATACGAAAATTACCCGCTATACGGTAATTTAACTGTAGTAGTGAGAAATTTTTTTAAAGTAGTGGCAATCCTCAATGTTAATTCATGCATTTGCCTACATAGTTTAATCTACTGTAGGCCTAAAGAGGTAATGATTATATTTTGTCTAGAGAAAGAGGTGGGTCACGTTAGCATACCAACTCTAGGCAGTGTGGGCATGTCCCTTATATAACCATAGCGATATACCAACTCTAGGCAGTGTGGGCACATCCCTTATATAACCATAGCGATATACCAACTCTAGGCGGTGTGGGCACATCCCTTGTATAACCATAGCGATATACCAACTCTAGGCGGTGTGGGCACATCCCTTATATAACCATAGCGATATACCAACTCTAGGAAGTGTGGGCACATCCCTTATATAACCATAGCGATGTACCAACTCTAGGCAGTGTGGGCACATCCCTTATATAACCATAGCGATGTACCAACTCTAGGAAGTGTGGGCACGTCCCTTATATAACCATAGCGATATATAGATTGTTGTTAACGAGTGCTTGTTTCCCTGTAGCTGCTGGTAAGGAAGTGTCTGCTCCAGTCAAGAAAGCTCAGTCACACAGAACTCAGAAATCTTATGAAAACAATGACTTTTAGGGCATCACATTTTTTCTCACTCACTTAAATCAATTCATCTGATTTGCTTACTGTGATATCATTACACTGTGTAGTCAACAGTAAATTAAAAACATAACGTGTGTACATGTGCCATAAAAATGGATTAATAATAAATTATTAAAAACAGCAAAGTAGGCTGGTTGGGAAATACATAATTATTGCATACATACATACACGATGAAAGTCAGAGATTGGTGATTGAAATGAGATGGTTTGAGCCGATATATCGAGCTAAGTGCTATAGACACGACGCACAGCACGCTTCTCTATGTAATTTAGCACACGGTCTCGGCACATCATGACAGATATCCGGAGGTAAGGTATCCACACACAGTGGTTGGGTTGGTGGAGGGGGTTCTGTAGTGTAGTACACATGCATAATGATATCAGTCATCAACAAGCTCACCTAACAAACTAAGTCCTTGTAATAATGGCCCTCTCAAGTGTTGCCTCAATTTCATGCTAAAAAGTGCTATACGTTTTTTTCCCTACCAGCAACAAACTAGAATGTTCCATGTAAAAGTCTATGGCATACAATGCTATTAACATAATTGACCACAGTACTACCAGTACTCCACTCACCAGTACACGGCGTAACTCCATTGCAGACCTGTACGCTACTGACTGGTCCAAAACATTGGGAGCACACCTCCGGGTCCACTTCGCTGTCTCCTCTCACACAAGACACTTTTCTGTTCCTGAACCCCAGGCCTCCACACGGACACACACCCCACTCCCCCACACTCCACTCAACGCACTCAGAGCTAGGGCAACTGGACAGAGGCTCAGGGGGCGGTCGCTCCAACCCCTCACACCACTCGGGAGGGAATATCACTATCTCTCCACCCTGATCAGCTCCACAAACATACTCGACCTCCTGAGTCTGTTGTCCACAACAGTTTCCAACACACTGCAAAGATGATCGTTGGTATGTACAAGGGCGTATAAAAGAGAGAGGGGATGCAACTGACTATCAACCCGGCCTACGTGCGAGCAAAAACTCAAGCCAGAGACCGGATATACTATGCACTGTACGCAAACATCTATTATTAATCGCTGCCCACTAGTTTTTGTGTTATTAGGCTCACCTTCATCATGTTGATGTGCCATTTTACTTCACAATTGCCCCTCCTGTCATCGTAGCAGTCTCGTACTGGATCAGCTGGTTTAACTTGTCCCTCACAACAACCAGGAACTTTTTTACCACTTGTAGTATTCTTACATTTCAACACTCCAAATTGGACACCCGAACCACACGTATTGGAGCACTGCAATAATACACTCAAATGATAACAGTGAGCAAAATGAACGAAGGAATTGGACGATGTTCTAACTCTCGACTCACAGGCGGTATTAATTTTACGTAGATATTATATTTTTGTGCGGAAAGCATAATTAATAAGGCTTTTATTTGGTATTGGTTTCATCAAAAAATGTAAGAAATGTGGAGCAGAAATTGATCACTACTGCAAGCTATTGAAAATAGGTAATGAAATGAAAATCAAGCTCACTCTCAGAGGTACCTAAACCACAACAGGTCCTTTTCGGGGAAAACTACGCACGTTTAATTTGGTCATTTTTACCTTTTTCCATCTTTGGAACAGCCAGGTACATTGTGTGGAGCACGGACACGCCTCCTCCGTGGACGGTTGGTTGCTCTGGTTACAATACATTGTGTTGACTTGCTCTCCCGTAGTCACTTCCATACAAAAAGCTGTCCTAGAGCGACTCTCTCCACACATGCACTGTACACACAGGGAAAGGGGGGTGACATTGAGGCCTGGCTTGTACACACAGGGGAAGGGGGGTGACATTGGGGCCTGGCTCTGACTACTATAGCTCTTACTACATGTACCTTGGACCATGTCCCAATATTCCACTGAGTTTCACACGAAGTGAAACACTCTCTTAACGACTCGGGCTTGGGCAAGTGTGAGCACAGAGCATCCCCAACAGCTGACGAAGCTTTCTCATTGGTCGGCTGTTGACATGTGATTTGTCTCACCTCACTGTCACGGCACACACACCCACTCCAGTCACCAACCACCCACCTGTGGTGAAAGAAACAGACGTATATGTTGCTTCCACCATTACACTTCGTAATTATATATACTTACCTTGCTAAACATAGCTGTGTGTTACACTTCTTAACGAGAGGGGCGGGCATTTGGTTCCCCTCACCCTCACAAAAGGCATCTGGAATAAGTCTGTCTGGATAGTTACTGTCTCTGCAAACTGGTCTTGCCACTGAGATGCCCGATCCACAATCGACCGAGCAGTTATCATAGCAACCATACGCCCAGCTATACTCTCCGTCCATTGGTGGGTCCATTGCCGAGGGCATCTTGTCGGATTGGGGGCGTGTCTCCGTGTGATGATACTCATAGCTGACGTGAGGAGAGGTTCCATTCACACCCTTCAACTAGTGGAGAATTGACAAGTCTATTTGTGTTGAGTTTGACTTTCATAATGTTGTCATAACTCTATAACCATTTGGATTCCTTGTTAAAAAAAAGCGCTTCTATCTAATAATTATATGCTTTAGACCTGGTAAGCTCCAACCAGGCATTTTCTAAGTAGATGTCTACAGCACTTATCATGTCAACTGTCAATATGAGGAAGCTATAATTGACCTCAGGCTGACCTCCTCAAAGTAAACACTCACTAATTGTATTCATTACGTCATTACCTTTACAATGACCAGTTGTGACAGTGGACCTGTTGCACGCCATACTTCCTCCCCATCCGGTGTCACTTCATAGCTGAAGGCATCGGCACCAATCAGATTACTCGATTCTCCCGAGACAGCTATGTGTGTGTGTGTGTGTGGTCTATAGTGAAAGACACTGGAAAATGCTTTGTCATGTGAGTGTGAATAATCTCCATGTATTACGAAGCGTAGTAGATGCTGTTTGTTTACATGATATGATAACCATATTCACATGGGATCCACATGCCTCAAATAGCTTACACCATTTCAAACATGCCTTCTACTCCCTCAACGGCAGTCATTCCTTGGACATTAACAAGCCTCGGTAATCTATCAAAGGCCTTTTCTAATATGAATAATCGATCAGTCTTTAACTACCGCTACACCCACCTGTCATTATTGCTGGTGTGTGTATATTCATTCATTCATTGCAGCACTTACAAAGTGACCCTGAGTTGGGGTGTAGGGCGTGTGTGATAACGATGGATGCAGCACCCACTGGAAAGTCCACCACTTGAACCGTACCTGCAGATCGATCAAGGACAATTTGAGTACAACACTTTTCACCTCATTTGGAAGAAACAAAATTGCTAACTTCGAGTGTGTAGACTAGTGTAACAGAGCTTATGGTGTGGTCACTGTACACTGTACACTGCTACCATACCTACATGTAGTGGTACTATAATAAGGTTTGCAAGGTTGTAACCATAAATTCAGGATATTGTACCCTAGCTACCTGTAGTTGTTGAAGGTTGCACTGTAGCATGCACTGCAATGCAGGGAGGATGCGTGTCAGAGGGAGACAGACATCTCATACACTTGTCCTCCACTTTAGATGACCCCAGCACACCATCGCAACCTAACACCTGCACGAGGGGGGTATATCATAATGTGAGGATATTAGACGGTGACCCTTGTTACAGAGGAGCCGGCCACTCACCACACACAAGCTTCCAAGACAGATCCCCCCAGAGTGACAAGGTGTTCCGTCCACAATAGTAGATACGAACACAATTCCACGGTCATTCTCACAGTTTAAGGAGCAGTCCAGTGTGGCTGCATGCAGAGAGATGAGAACAGTAGCTTTGATCATCCATGCATGCATACATGCATAGTGATAACGTTGACAAGTAATTATACGAACTCAATGCGTCACACCTCTATAGCAATGTTTAGAGCAGTGCCCTTCTCGTTAGTTATCTGTTATCTTTATCAGCTATCTCTCTTATTATCATTATTACGGAAGTAAGTAAACATGCAAACATACCATTGTGGGTGAGTGTCCACTCTCCAGGAAGGCCGGCCGTCCTGTCTCCGCATTGTTGTTCTCTGAAGTCTACACCAGCTGTTGAAGACTGGCAAACCTATACAATATAGGGTCATTATAATAATTCAGTATAAATGGCTCAAAGCTATAATATAATTATTATATATACCTGTGCACAGCAAGACCTGTACTCCACCTTGGAGCCACTGCTGCACTGTCCATCACTAAATGTAGAATAATTGTGTATAAGTGTACTATAAATGAGAATCGTTTAATAGCTTACAGACAGTGAGCTGTTCTTGTTGAGACCCCAACTCCACAGGACCGGGAACATTGCGACCAAACTGACCAACTGTACCCTCCCAGACTCTGACAAGCTGTTGGCTGCAAGCGTGAAAACACACACATGCACTAACCAGTGGTTAATGCAGATATCACTCACTGCTCCAATGACTGGAAGCATCTCTGTGCAGAGCAGCAACAACCACAACACAGTGAGCTGCAGTCTGCATACAATGCATGCATGGATATGATCACAACTGCACCACAGAAATTAAATACTGAGCTAGATCTAGCATAATAATATCACTGCATCCAGCCACAGGCTCACCTTGTTTCCATTATGTTCTGATGATGATGGCTTGATAAATAATGTTTTCTGAATGGTTGATCTCCTGCAATGGGCTATATTATATAGACATGATTGTTATTGAGAAAGGGGGGGCGTGACAGAGCTGCTCCACGTGGTTGAATTCTACTCCGTATCTATGGAAACATCAAAGGTTGTGCTTAAACCGCAAATACAAGACATCAAAGAGAAGCTGTAATGGATGCTTTGAAGCGACCGCTGTTTGTCCCCCCTGAGTTCAGCGTGTATGCAGAAGAGAAAGGAGTGTTTCATCTATACCAGAGCATTCTCTCCCAGCTGGTTATACACAAACCTAAAGACCCACTCACCTTCATTGCTCAATACCTCGCCAAGCCAACTCAAGATCGTACGTTTAAATTTAATTAAACCGACGCTATTTTGGGGGTGGGTGTATGGAATGTTGATATCTCTGTGGATTACGTGACTGACATAGTTGATCGCTTCCCCCCCACACAGCGCCACGACTAGTTGTCTATGGACCCCCCACATCTGGACAGTACACTATAGTGAGAGTTGTTATTCCTGTCGCGGAAAACGCCTTCTAATTTAAATCACAATATTTATACTCGTTACAGATTGATTGATTGTGTTACTGTTACCCCCCGTCCTACAGAGTAAATTGGCAGCTCAAAAATTGAACGTAGTTCATGTAAATCCTCAGCGACTGCTGGTGGATGAGGACACTGTAACCAAGGTAACCAACGGCTCCTGTAACTATATAACTAGCCACACCCCCATCGTATAGGAAGCGAGGGATCTACAGGTGGCGGGCAAGTCTATTCCTCCAGAGCTATGGGCACAAATCATTGCCACCAGACTAGAAGCAGATGATTGTACCAGTAAGGTAATGTGTTTTGATAGTCATTAATAGTTGAATCAATGATGGTTGATTTTCTTGGAATTAGGGCTGGGTGTTGGAGGGATTTCCAAGAACCAGAGAACAGGTAGTACCCAGTTTTATAGTTCCATGTAATACTTATATACCTCACAAATTCTGCCACTTTGTTAGGCACTGGCTTTGAAGGCTGCTGGAGTTCTAGCAAAGCATTTCAGTGAGTTATTGTAATTTCGATTGCTCCATTAGCTATGTGCTGTCGCCAGTAATATATGTGTGAGTCATCACTATAAGGGCTTGCTCTACCAATTCAGTTCATCTGTCAGCCCCGAATAATGTCCTACACGAGAGATATTCTGGCAAGCGTGTTGACTCTCTTAGTGGAGGTATGGTGTCCGCATCTCTGTATAAGAGGCTGTATTATTAGCACCCCCTTCCCCCCATCTGCAGATGTCTACCACTTGTTGTTTCATCCTCCTGACTCTTCGGACGTAGCCTCTCGACTGATTGAAGAGCCCAACGGAAAACAGGCTATGATGGAGGGGCTGGATCACTATCATCGATACTCCAGTCCACTACTTGACTGCTACTCCACGGTTTCCAAGACCTTCAATGCCGACCAACCACTCGACGATTTGTTTGAGGAAGGTATGTTAGAGTTACTGGGTAATTCAATCCTAAGCATGCTATGACCACTGAATTTTAACGATTGCTTGTGTTGGTACAATAACTCAATTGAGAAAGCCGTGTGTATAAACACTGTCATCTGAGCCGTGTTTGTTGAATTACCGTAACATTGTGTAGTGATTCTCTTACATAACTTGCTGGAATACTTGACAAGGGAGGGAATGGAATATTTGTATGTTCTCAGAATATCAGTCGCTGATATAAATTCACAAATATTTGAAGCATTTTCTGCTTTGTCGTATTGTGTATACAAGCACATTGCTCAGAGGATTAACAGCAATTATGTTACCTAGATACCATTATTATATATGCATAGTATGAGATTAATTCAGCCACACTGGCGCTAACTTTATTAGCATTCCTTAGAAGGCTTCTTCCACTAATATTATGGTCAAACTGAAAGTGTCTGTTGCTAAGAGTTGTCTGCCCCCTCCCAACATTTCCACACTCAGAGACACTCACTGTCTGTTTGTTAAGTACACAACACATTCCAGAGACAA